>NW_022148563.1:0-17016 GCF_901933205.1 Camarhynchus parvulus | reverse complement strand
GTCAGGCAGCTCAACATGTGTGAGTAAAACCTGGGAAAAATGGGAAAATGGGAAAAAATGGGGAAAAATGGAAAAAATGGGAAATGAGTTCTGGGAATCAGCTTCGTCAGGCAGCTCAACATGTGGGAGTAAAAAATGGGAAAAAATGGGGAAAATGGGAAAAATGGGAAAAATGGGAATCAGCTTGGTCAGGCAGCTCAACATGTGTGAGTAAAAAATGGGAAAAATGGCAAAAAATTGGGAAAATGGGAAAAAATGGGAAAAAATGGGTAAGAATGGGAAAAAATGGGAATTCTGGGAATCAGCTTCGTCAGGCAGCTCAACATGTGTGAGTAAAAAATGGGAAAAATGGGAAAATGGGAAAAAATGGGAAAAAATGGGAAAAATGGGAAAAATGGGATACAGCTTTGTCTGGCAGCTCAACATGTGGGGAGTGAAACATGGGAAAAATGGAAGGGAAAAATGGGAATTCTGGCAGTTCTGGGAATCAGCTTTGTCAGGCAGCCGAACATGTGGGAGTAAAACCTGGGAAAAAATGGGAACAATGGGGAAGATTATTCCAGATTTATTCTAGGTTTATTCCCAGATTTAGTCCCAGATTTATTCCAGATTTAGTCCCAGTTTTAGTCCCAGATTTTTTCCCATATCTTCCCATTTTTCCCATTTATTCCTGGATTTTTCCCAGATTTTTCCCATTCATTCCCATTTATCACTGGATTTATCCCTGGATTTTTCCCCCTTTATTTCCCCATTTATTCCCCAATTTTTCCCCCATTTATCCCAGATTTTTTTCCATTTATTCCCGGATTTTTCCCCATTTATTCCCGGATTTTTTCCCATTTATTCCCGGATTTTTTCCCATTTCTTCTCAATTTTTCCCCATTTATTCCCAGATTTTCTCCCATTTCTTCTCAATTTTTCCCTCAATTTTTCCCCATTTATTGCCGGATTTTCCCCTCGTTTATTCTGGATTTTTTCCCATTTATTCCCCGATTTTTTTCCCATTTATTCCGGGATTTTTTCCCTCTTTTCCACAATTTTTCTCCATTTATTCCCAGATTTTCCCCCATTTATCCCAGATATTTTTTCCATTTTTTCCCAGATTTTTTCCCATTTCTTCTCAACTTTTCCACAATTTTTCCCCATTTATTCCCAGATTTTTTCCCCATTTATCCTGGATTTTTTCCCATTTATCCTGGATTTATTCCCCATTTATTCCCAGATTTTTCCCCATTTATCCCGGATTTTCCCCCATTTATTCCCAGATTTTTTCCCCATTTATTCACGGATTTTTTCCCATTTCTTCTCAATTTTTCCCCATTTATCCCGTATTTTTTCCCCATTTTTCCCAGATTTTTTCCCATTTATTTCCGGATTTTTTTCCATTTATTCCGGGATTTTTTCCCATTTTTTCCCAGAGTTTTTCCCATTTCTTCTCAATTTTCCCCCAATTTTTCCCGATTTATTTCCGTATTTTTTCTGATTTATTCTCCATTTTTCCCCAATTTTTTCCCATTTATTCCCGTATTTTTCCCCATTTTTCCCAGAATTTTTCCTATTTATTCTCAATTTTTCCCCAATTTTCCCATTTATTCCCGGATTTTTTCCCCATTTATTCCCGGACTTTTTTTCCATTTATTCCCGGATTTTTCCTCCATTTCTTCTCAATTTTTCCCCATTTATCCCAGATTTTTTTTCCTTTTTTTCCCAGATTTTTTCCCCTTTCCTCTCAATTTTTCCCCCCCTTTTTCCCCGTTTATTCCCGGATTTTTCCCCATTTATTCCCGGATTTATTCCCCATTTATCCCGGATTTTTCCCCATTTATTGCCAGATTTTTTTCTATTTTCTCCCAGTTTTTTCCCCATTTCTTCTCAATTTTTCCCCATTTTTTCCCATTTATTCTCGGATTTTTTCCATTTATCCTGAATTTTTTTTCCATTTTTTTCCCGGATTTTTTCCCCAATTTTCCCCATTTATCCCGGATTTTCCCCCATTTATTCCCGGATTTTTTTCCTATTTTTCCCCATTTATTCCTGGATTTATTCCCCATTTATTCCCGGGTTTTTTTCCATTTTTTCCCAGATTTTTTCCCATTTCTTCTCAATTTTTCCCCAATTTTTCCCATGTATTCCCAGATGTTCCCCCATTTATTCCAGAATTTTTCCCATTTATCCCGGATTTTTCCCCCATTTATTCCCGGATTTCCCCCCATTTATTCCCGGATTTTTTTCCATTTATTCCCGGATTTTTTCCCTGTTTTTCCCCATTTATTCCTGGATTTTTTCCCCATTTATTGTCAATTTTTCCCCAATTTTTCTCCATTTATTCCCGGATTTATTCCCCATTTATCCTGGATTTTTCCCCATTTATTCCTGAATTTATTCCCCATATTTCCCCCATTTATCCCGGCTTTTTTCCCCATTTTTCCCCAATTTTCCCCCATTTATTCCCCGGATTTTTTCCCTATTTTTCCCCATTTATTCCCGGATTTATTCCCCAATTTTCCCCATTTATTCCCGGATTTTTTCCCCATTTATTCCCGGATTTTTCCCCATTTATTCCTGGATTTTTCCCCATTTATTCCCGGATTTTTCCCCATTTATTCCCGGATTTATTCCCCATTTTTCCCCAATTTTCCCCCATTTTTCCCGGATTTTTTCCCCCATTTTTCCCCATTTATTCCCAGATTTATTCCCCATATTTCCCCCATTTATTCCCGGATTTTTCCCCCATTTATTCCCCCAATTTTCCCATTTATCCCGGATTTTTCCCCATTTATTCTCGGATTTTCTCCCCATTTATTCCCGGATTTTTTCCCCATATTTCCCCCATTTATTCCCGGATTTTTTCCCTATTTTTCCCCATTTATTCCCCCATTTTCCCCCATTTATCCCGGATTTTTCCCCATTTATACCCAGCTTTTTTCCCTATTTTTCCCCATTTTTCCCCATTTATTCCCGGATTTTTCCCATTTATTCCCCAATTTATTCCCCAATTTTTCCCCATTTATTCCTGGATTTTCCCCCATTTATTCCCAGATTTTTTTTACCTATTTTTCCACAATTTTTCTCCATTTATTCCCCGGATTTATTCCCCATTTATCCCCGGATTTTTTTTCCCATTTATTCCCGGATTTATTCCCCATTTATCCCGGATTTTCCCCATTTATTCCCGGATTTATTCCCCATTTATCCCCCATTTATTCCCGGATTTTTTTCCATTTATTCCTGGATTTTTCCCCCATTTATCCCGGATTTTTCCCCATTTATTCCTGGATTTATTCCCCATGTTTCCCCAATTTTCCCACATTTATTCCCGGATTTTTCCCCTATTTTTCCCCATTTATTCCCAGATTTATTCCCCATATTTCCCCCATTTATTCCCGGATTTTTTCCCCATTTATTCCCCATTTTTCCCATTTATCCCGGATTTTCCCCATTTATTCCCGGATTTTTTCCCCATATTTCCCCGATTTATTCCCGGATTTTTCCCCATTTATTCCCCAATTTTTCCCCCATTTATCCCGGATTTTCCCCCATTTATTCCCGGATTTTTTTCCATTTATTCCCGGATTTTTTCCCCATATTTCCCCCATTTATCCCATATTTCCCCCATTTATGCCGGATTTTTCCCCATTTATTCCCGGATTTATTCCCCATTTTTCCCCAATTTTCCCCCATTTATTCCCGGATTTTTCCCCTATTTTTCCCCATTTATTCCCGGATTTTTTCCCCATATTTCCCCCATTTATTCCCCATATTTCCCCCATTTATCCCGGATTTTCCCCCATTTATTCCCCAATTTTTCCCCCATTTATCCCGGATTTTCCCCCATTTATCCTGGATTTCCCCATGTTTCCCAGACGGCTTCCGGAAGGTGGTGCACATCGAGCAGGGCGGGCTGGTGAAGCCGGACAAGGACGACACCGAGTTCCAGCACCCGTTCTTCCTGCGCGGCCAGGAGCGCCTGCTCGAGAACATCAAGAGGAAAGTCACCAGCGTGAGTCCCAAATTCCAGAATGTTCCATAAAAAAATGGGCCGGATCCATTAAAAATTCCAGAATATTCCATTCAAACCAGGCCAGGATCCATTAAAAATTCCAGAATTTTCCATACAAAATGGTCAGGGTCCATTAAAAATTCCAGAATTTTCCATCCAAACCAGGCCAGGATCCATTAAAAATTCCAGAATTTTCCATCCAAACCAGTCAGGGTCCGTTAAAAATTCCAGAATTTTCCATTCAAAATGGTCAGGGTCCATTAAAAATTCCAGAATGTTCCATCCAAGCCAGGCCAGGAGCGCCTGCTCGAGAACATCAAGAGGAGTCACCACTGGGAGTTCCAAATTCCAGAATGTTCCATAAAAAAATGGGCAGGATCCATTAAAAATTCCAGAATTTTCCATTCAAAATGGTCAGGATCCATTAAAAATTCCAGAATGTTCCATTCAAAATGGTCAGGGTCCATTAAAAATTCCAGAATGTTCCATACAATCCAGTCAGGATCCATTAAAAATTCCAGAATTTTCCATCCAAACCAGTCAGGGTCCATTAAAAATTCCAGAATTTTCCATTCAAAATGGTCAGGATCCATTAAAAATTCCAGAATTTTCCATCCAAACCAGTCAGGGTCCATTAAAAATTCCAGAATATTCCATACAAACCAGTCAGGGTCCATTAAAAATTCCAGAATGTTCCATCCAAACCAGTCAGGATCCATTAAAAATTCCAGAATGTTCCATCCAAACCAGTCAGGGTCCATTAAAAATTCCAGAATTTTCCATCCAAACCAGTCAGGGTCCATTAAAAATTCCAGAATGTTCCATCCAAGCCAGGCCAGGAGCGCCTGCTCGAGAACATCAAGAGGAAAGTCACCAGCGTGAGTTCCAAATTCCAGAATGTTCCATAAAAAAATGGTCAGGGTCCATTAAAAATTCCAGAATTTTCCATTCAAAATGGTCAGGGTCCATTAAAAATTCCAGAATTTTCCATTCAAAATGGTCAGGGTCCATTAAAAATTCCAGAATGTTCCATCCAAACCAGTCAGGGTCCATTAAAAATTCCAGAATGTTCCATCCAAACCAGTCAGGGTCCATTAAAAGTTCCAGAATGTTCCATTCAAACCAGTCAGGGTCCATTAAAAATTCCAGAATTTTCCATCCAAACCAGTCAGGGTCCATTAAAAATTCCAGAATTTTCCATTAAAAACCAGCCAGGAGCTGGGAAAATTTAAAGATTCAAAATTCCAGAATGTTCCATCCAATCCAGGCCAGGAGCAGCTCCTGGAGAACATCAAGAGGAGTCACCAGCGTGAGTCCCAAATTCCAGAATGTTCCATTCAAAATGGTCAGGGTCCATTAAAAATTCCAGAATGTTCCATAAAAAAATGGGCCGGATCCATTAAAAATTCCGGAATGTTCCATCCAAACCAGTCAGGGTCCATTAAAAATTCCAGAATTTTCCATCCAAACCAGTCAGGATCCATTAAAAATTCCAGAATGTTCCATACAATCCAGTCAGGGTCCATTAAAAATTCCAGAATGTACCATACAAACCAGTCAGGATACATTAAAAATTCCAGAATGTTCCATTCAAACCAGTCAGGATCCATTAAAAATTCCAGAATTTTCCATACAAACCAGTCAGGATCCATTAAAAATTCCAGAATTTTCCATACAAACCAGGCCAGGATCCATTAAAAATTCCAGAATTTTCCATTAAAAACCAGCCAGGAGCTGGGAAAATTTAAAGATTCAAAATTCCAGAATGTTCCATCCAATCCAGGCCAGGAGCAGCTCCTGGAGAACATCAAGAGGAGTCACCAGTGTGAGTCCCAAATTCCAGAATGTTCCATACAAACCAGTCAGGATCCATTAAAAATTCCAGAATTTTCCATCCAAACCAGTCAGGGTCCATTAAAAATTCCAGAATGTTCCATCCAAGCCAGGCCAGGAGCGCCTGCTCGAGAACATCAAGAGGAAAGTCACCAGCGTGAGTCCCAAATTCCAGAATGTTCCATAAAAAATGGGCAGGATCCATTAAAAATTCCAGAATGTTGCATTCAAAATGGTCAGGATCCATTAAAAATTCCAGAATGTTCCTTAAAAAAATGGTCAGGGTCCATTAAAAATTCCAGAATTTTCCATCCAAACCAGTCAGGATCCATTAAAAATTCCAGAATTTTCCATTCAAACCAGTCAGGGTCCATTAAAAATTCCAGAATTTTCCATTAAAAACCAGTCAGGAGCTGGGAAAATTTAAAGATTCAAAATTCCAGAATGTTCCATCCAATCCAGGCCAGGAGCGGCTCCTGGAGAACATCAAGAGGAGTCACCAGCGTGAGTCCCAAATTCCAGAATGTTCCATAAAAAATGGGCAGGGTCCATTAAAAATTCCAGAATGTTCCATACAATCCAGTCAGGATCCATTAAAAATTCCAGAATTTTCCATCCAAACCAGTCAGGGTCCATTAAAAATTCCAGAATTTTCCATTCAAAATGGTCAGGATCCATTAAAAATTCCAGAATTTTCCATCCAAACCAGTCAGGGTCCATTAAAAATTCCAGAATGTTCCATCCAAGCCAGGCCAGGAGCGCCTGCTCGAGAACATCAAGAGGAAAGTCACCAGCGTGAGTCCCAAATTCCAGAATGTTCCATAAAAAAATGGTCAGGATCCATTGAAAATTCCAGAATTTTCCATTTAAAATGGTCAGGGTCCATTAAAAATTCCAGAATTTTCCATCCAAACCAGTCAGGGTCCATTAAAAATTCCAGAATTTTCCATCCAAACCAGTCAGGGTCCATTAAAAATTCCAGAATTTTCCATTCAAACCAGTCAGGGTCCATTAAAAATTCCAGAATGTTCCATCCAAACCAGGCCAGGAGCAGCTCCTGGAGAACATCAAGAGGAGTCACCAGCGTGAGTCCCAAATTCCAGAATGTTCCATAAAAAAATGGTCAGGGTCCATTAAAAATTCCAGAATTTTCCATTCAAACCAGGCCAGGATCCATTAAAAATTCCAGAATTTTCCATTCAAAATGGTCAGGGTCCATTAAAAATTCCAGAATTTTCCATCCAAACCAGTCAGGATCCATTAAAAATTCCAGAATGTTCCATACAATCCAGTCAGGATCCATTAAAAATTCCAGAATTTTCCATTCAAAATGGTCAAAAAAATCCGCCCAAAATTCTGAAAAAAAATCCCAAAAAAACCCCAAAATTCCCTGAAAAGCTATAAAAATTCCCTCCAAAAAATCCTTCAAAATTGCTAAAGAATTCAGGAAAAATCAAGAAAAAATGCTGGAAAAAAACCCTTTAAAAATCAGAAAAGAATTGCAAAAAATTCAGAAAAAAATCAGAGAAAAATCAGAAAAATTCAGAAAAAAATCGGAGAAAATTCAGGGAAAAATGAGAAAAAAATCAGAAAAATTCAGAAAAAATTGGAAAGAATTCAGATAAAAATTGGAAAAAATTCAGGAAAAAATTGGGAAAAAATCAGAAAAAATCAGAAAAAAAAGAAATAATTGAGAAAAAAATTGGAAAAAATTCAGGAAAAAATTGGAAAAAAATCGCAAAAAAATTGCAAAATTATCAGAAAAAAATCAGGAAAAATTTAGAAAAAATTTGGAAAAAAATCAGAAAAATTCAGAAAAAAATTGGAGAAAATTCAGGAAAAAATTTGGAAAAAATTCAGGAAAAAATCAGAAAAAAAATCAGAAAAAAATCGGAAAAAAGTGGAAAAACCCCATAAAAATTCAGGAAAAAATCAGTAAAAATTCAGAAAAAAAATTGGAAAAATTCAGAAAAAATTAGGAAAAAATCCAGAAAAAAATTGGAAAAAAGTTCAGGAAAAAGTCGAAAAAACTGAGAAAAAATAAAAAAAAAAATTGGAAAAATTCAGAAAAAAATCGGAAAAAAATCAGAAAAAAATTGGAAAAAAATCAGAAAAAATTGAGAAAAAAATGGAGAAAAATTCAGAAAAAAATCGGAAAACAGTGGAAAAAATCATAAAAATTCAGGAAAAAAAATCAGAAAAAATCACCAAAAAAATCAGAAAAAATTCAGAAAAAAATCAGAAAAGATTCAGAAAAAAATTGGAAAAAATTCCGAAAAACATCGGAAAAAATCCCCCAAATTCCTGAGCATTTCCCCCATCCCAAATTCCCATTTTTTCCCATTTTTGCTGATTTTTTCCCCGTTTTCCCCTCAGGTGTCGTCGCAAGCACAGCCATGGGGACACAACCCCAAACAGCCCAAAAAATCCAAAAATTCCAAAAAAAACCCCAAAAAATCAGGAAAAAATCCCCCAAAAATCCTAAAAAAAAACCCCCAAAATGATTCTAAAAATCTGAAAAAATAGCCAAAAAAATTCTAAAAAAAATTCCCCAAAAATGCTGAAAAAATCCCCCAAAAATCTGGAAAAAATCCTCCAAAAATCCTAAAAAAATTCTAAAAGAATTCTGAAAAAGAACCCAAAAATTATTTTAAAAATCTGAAAAAATCCCAAAAAAATCCTAAAAAAAACCCAAAAATGATTCTAAAAATTTGAAAAAAATATCCAAAAAAATTCTAAAACAATTCTAAAAACAAACCCCCCAAAATTATTTTAAAAATCTGAAAAAATCGCCAAAAATCATTAAAAAATCCCCAAAAAAAAAAAAACCCCAAAAATTGTTCTAAAAATCTGAAAAAATATCCAAAAATTCTACAAAAAAATCCGCCCAAAATTCTGAAAAAAAATCCCAAAAAACCCCAAAATTCCCTGAAAAGCTAGAAAAATTCCCTCCAAAAAATCCTTCAAAATTGCTAAAGAGTTCAGGAAAAATCAAGAAAAAACGCTGAAAAAAAACCCTTTAAAAATCAGAAAAACATTCCAAAGAATTGAGAAAAAAATCAGAGGAAATGAGGAAAAAAATTGGAAAAAAATTCAGAAAAAGATTGGAAAAAATTCAGGAAAAAATTCAGAAAAAAATTGGAAAAAATTTCAGAAAAAAATCAGAAAAAAATCAGAAAAAAATTCAGAAAAAAATTCAGGAAAAAATTGGAAAAAATTCAGAAAAAGTTGGAAAGAAATCAGAAAAATTCAGAAAAAAATCGGAGAAAATCCAGGAAAAAATTTGGAAAAAATTCAGGAAAAAAATCAGAAAAAAATCAGAAAAAAATTGGAAAAAAGTGGAAAAACCCCATAAAAATTCAGGAAAAAATCAGTAAAATTCAGAAAAAAATTTGGAAAAATTCAGAAAAAATTCGGAAAAAAATCCAGAAAAAAATTGGAAAAAAATCAGAAAAAATTGAGAAAAAAATTGGAAAAAATCAGAAAAAATTCAGAAAGAAATGGAGAAAAATTCAGAAAAAAATCGGAAAAAAGTGGAAAAAATCATAAAAATTCAGGAAAAAAATCAGAAAAAATCACCAAAAAAATCGGAAAAAATTCAGAAAAAACTCAGAAAAGATTCAGAGAAAAATTGGAAAAAATTCCGAAAAACATCGGAAAAAATCCCCCAAATTCCTGAGCATTTCCCCCATCCCAAATTCCCATTTTTTCCCATTTTTGCTGATTTTTTCCCCGTTTTCCCCTCAGGTGTCGTCGCAAGCACAGCCATGGGGACACAACCCCAAAGAGCCCAAAAAATCCAAAAATTCCAAAAAAAACCCCAAAAAATCAGGAAAAAATCCCCCAAAAATCCTAAAAAAAAACCCCAAAAATGATTCTAAAAATCTGAAAAAATAGCCAAAAAAATTCTAAAAAAAATCCCCCAAAAATGCTGAAAAAATCCCCCAAAAATCTGGAAAAATCCTCCAAAAATCCTAAAAAAAATTTAAAGCAATTCTGAAAAAAAACCCCAAAAATTATTTTAAAAATCTGAAAAAATCCCAAAAAAATCCAAAAAAAAACCCAAGAATGATTCTAAAAATTTGAAAAAAATATCCAAAAAAATTCTAAAACAATTCTAAAAACAAACCCCCCAAAATTATTTTAAAAATCTGAAAAAATCGCCAAAAATCATTAAAAACCCAAAAAACCCCAAAAATTGTTCTAAAAATCTGAAAAAATATCCAAAAATTCTACAAAAAAATCCGCTCAAAATTCTGAAAAAAAATCCCAAAAAAACCCCAAAATTCCCTGAAAAGCTAGAAAAATTCCCCCCAAAAAATCCTTCAAAATTGCTAAAGAATTCAGGAAAAATCAAGAAAAAACGCTGAAAAAAAACCCTTTAAAAATCAGAAAAACAGTCCAGAAAATTGAGAAAAAAATCAGAGAAAATGAGGAAAAAAATTGGAAAAAAATTCAGAAAAAGATTGGAAAAAATTCAGGAAAAAATCAGAAAAAATTCAGAAAAAATTCAGAAAAAAATTAGAAAAAAATCAGAAAAAATTCAGAAAAAAATGGAAAAAATTTCAGAAAAAAATCAGAAAAAAATTCAGAAAAAATTGGAAAAAATTCAGAAAAAATTGGAAAGAAATCAGAAAAATTCAGAAAAAAATCGGAGAAAATTCAGGAAAAAATTTGGAAAAAATTCAGGAAAAAATCAGAAAAAAAATCGGAAAAAAGTGGAAAAACCCCATAAAAATTCAGGGAAAAATCAGTAAAATTGAGAAAAAATTGGAAAAATTCAGAAAAAAATTAGGGAAAAATCCATAAAAAATGGGAAAAAAAATTCAGGAAAAAGTCGAAAAAACTGAGAAAAAATAAAAAAAAAAATTGGAAAAATTCAGAAAAAAATCGGAAAAAAATGAGAAAAAAATTGGAAAAAAATCAGACAAAATTGAGAAAAAAATTGGAAAAAATCAGAAAAAATTCAGAAAAAAATGGAGAAAAATTCAGAGAAAAATCGGAAAAAAGTGGAAAAAATCATAAAAATTCAGGAAAAAATTCAGAAAAAATCACAAAAAAATTTGGAAAAAATTCAGAAAAAAATCAGAAAAGATTCAGAAAAAATTGGAAAAAATTCCGAAAAACATCGGAAAAATCCCCAAATTCCTGAGCATTTCCCCCATCCCAGATTCCCATTTTTTCCCATTTTTGCTGATTTTTTCCCCGTTTTCCCCTCAGGTGTCGTCGCAAGCACAGCCATGGGGACACAACCCCAAAGAGCCCAAAAAATCCAAAAATTCCAAAAAAAACCCCAAAAAATCAGGAAAAAATCCCCAAAAATCCTAAAAAAAAACCCCAAAAATGATTCTAAAAATCTGAAAAAATAGCCAAAAAAAATCTAAAAAAAATCCCCCAAAAATGCTGAAAAAATCCCCCAAAAATCTGGAAAAAATCCTCCAAAAATCCTAAAAAAATTCTAAAACAATTCTGAAAAAGAACCCCAAAAATTATTTTAAAAATCTGAAAAAATCCCCAAAAAAATCCTAAAAAAAACCCAAAAATGATTCTAAAAATTTGAAAAAATATCCAAAAAAATTCTAAAACAATTCTAAAAACAAACCCCCCAAAATTATTTTAAAAATCTGAAAAAATCGCCAAAAATCATTAAAAAAACCCAAAAAAACCCCAAAAATTGTTCTAAAAATCTGAAAAATATCCAAAAATTCTACAAAAAAATTCGCCCAAAATTCTGAAAAAAAATCCCAAACAAACCCCAAAATTCCCTGAAAAGCTATAAAAATTCCCCCCAAAAAATCCTTAAAAATTCCTAAAGAATTCAGGACAAATCAAGAAAAAACGCTGAAAAAAAACCCTTTAAAAATCAGAAAAGAATTGCAAAAAATTCAGAAAAAATCGGAAAAAATTCAGGAAAAATTTGGAAAAATTCAGAAAAAAATCAGAAAACAATTAGAAAAAATTCAGAAAACAATCGGAAAAAAAATCAGAAAAATTCAGAAAAAAACGGAGAAAATTCAGGAAAAAATGAGAAAAAAATCAGAAAAATTCAGAAAAAATTGGAAAGAATTCAGATAAAAATTGGAAAAAATTCAGGAAAAAATTGGAAAGAAATCACAAAAAAATTGCAAAATTATCAGAAAAAAATCAGAAAAAATTCCGAAAAAATTTGGAAAAAAAATCAGAAAAATTCAGAAAAAATCAGAAAAATTCAGAAAAAAGCAGAAAAAAAATCAGAAAAATTCAGAAAAAAATCGGAG
This sequence comes from Camarhynchus parvulus, assembly GCF_901933205.1. Lineage (NCBI taxonomy): Eukaryota > Metazoa > Chordata > Aves > Passeriformes > Thraupidae > Camarhynchus > Camarhynchus parvulus. The sequence continues at coordinate 4,926 of NW_022148563.1, read as the reverse complement.
AAAATTCAGGAAAAAATTTGGAAAAAATTCAGGAAAAAAATCAGAAGAAAAATCAGAAAAAAAATTGGAAAAATTCAGAAAAAATTCGGAAAAAAAAAATCAGAAAAAAATTGGAAAAAAATCAGAAAAAATTGAGAAAAAAATGGAGAAAAATTCAGAAAAAAATCGGAAAAAAGTGGAAAAAAATCATAAAAATTTAAAAAAAAATCAGAAAAATCACCAAAAAATCGGAAAAATTCCAAAAAAAAATCAGAAAAAGATTCAGAAAAAAGTTGGAAAAATTCGAAAAACATCGAAAAATCCCCAAATTCCTGGGCATTTCCCCCATCCCAAATTCCCATTTTTTCCCATTTTTGCTGATTTTTTCCCGCTTCCCTCAGGTGTAAATCACAAAGCACAGCCATGGGGACACAACCCCAAACAGCCCAAAAAATCCAAAAATTCCAAAAAAACCCCAAAAAATCAGGAAAAAATCCCCCAAAAATCCTAAAAAAAAACCCCAAAAATGATTCTAAAAATCTGAAAAAAATAGCCAAAAAATTCTAAAAAATCACAAAAAAATGCTGAAAAAATCCCCCAAAAATCTGGAAAAAATCCTCCAAAAATCCTAAAAAAATTCTAAAACAATTCTGAAAAAGAACCCCAAAAATTATTTTAAAAATCTGAAAAAATTGCCAAAAAAATCCTAAAAAAAACCCAAAAATGATTCTAAAAATTTGAAAAAAATATCCAAAAAAATTCTAAAACAATTCTAAAAACAAACCCCCAAAATTATTTTAAGAATCTGAAAAAATCGCCAAAAAATCATAAAAAAACCAAAAAAAAAAACCCAAAAATTGTTCTAAAAATCTGAAAAAATATCCAAAAATTCTACAAAAAAATCCGCCCAAAATTCTGAAAAAAAATCCCAAAAAAACCCCAAAATTCCCTGAAAAGCTAGAAAAATTCCCCAAAAAATCCTTCAAAATTTGCTAAAAATTCAGGAAAAATCAAGAAAAAAAAACGCTTGAAAACCCTTTAAAAATCAGAAAAACAGTCCAGAAAATTGAGAAAAAAATCAGAGGAAATGAGGAAAAAAATTGGAAAAAAATTCAGAAAAAGATTGGAAAAAATTCAGGAAAAAATCAGAAAAAATTCAGAAAAAATTCAGAAAAAAATTAGAAAAAAATCAGAAAAAATTCAGAAAAAAATGGAAAAATTTCAAAAAAAATCAGAAAAAATTCAGAAAAATTGGAAAAAAAATTCAGAAAAAATTGGAAAGAAATCAGAAAAATTCAGAAAAAAATCGGAGAAAATTCAGGAAAAAATTTGGAAAAAATTCAGGAAAAAATCAGAAAAAAAATCGGAAAAAAGTGGAAAAACCCCATAAAAATTCAGGGAAAAATCAGTAAAAATTGAGAAAAAAAATTGGAAAAATTCAGAAAAAATTCGGAAAAAATCCAGAAAAAAATCGGAAAAAAATTCAGGAAAAAGTCGAAAAAACTGAGAAAAAAAAAAAAAAAAAATTGGAAAAATTCAGAAAAAAATCGGAAAAAAATCAGAAAAAAATTGGAAAAAAATCAGAAAAAATTGAGAAAAAAATTGGAAAAAATCAGAAAAAATTCAGAAAAAAATGGAGAAAAATTCAGAGAAAAATCGGAAAAAAGTGGAAAAAATCATAAAAATTCAGGAAAAAATTCAGAAAAAATCACAAAAAAAATTGGAAAAAATTCAGAAAAAAATCAGAAAAGATTCAGAAAAAAATTGGAAAAATTCAGAAAAAAATTGGAAAAAATCCCCCAAACTCCTGAGCATTTCCCCCATCCCAGATTCCCTTTTTTCCCATTTTTGCTGATTTTTTCCCCGTTTTCCCCTCAGGTGTCGTCGCTGAAGGGGGGAGGAGCGCGGCGTCGGCAGGACAGCGTGTGGCGCTGCTGCTGGCCGACATGCAGGCCATGCGGGGCAAGCAGGACAGCCTGGACTCACGGCTGCTGGCCATGAAACAGTGAGGAAATCCGGGAATAAAAACTGGGAATAAATCTGGGAATGACCTCAGAAATCTGGGAATAAACACCCAGAAATGTGGGAATAAATCCAGAATAATTGTGGGAATAAATCTGGGAATGTGGCAATGGCGGCAGCAGGACAGGCTGGACTGGCGGCTGCTGGCCATGGAACAGTGAGGAGGAAAAACTGGGAATAAATCTGGGAATAAAATCTGGGAATAAATCCAGAATAAATGTGGGAATGACCCCAGGAATCTGGGGATAAATCTGGGAATAAAGCCAGAAAGAAATCCTGGAATAAATCTGGGTAGGGCAATGGGAATGTGGCAATGGCAGCCAGGCTGGACTCATGGCTGCTGGCCATGGAACAGTGAGGAAATCCGGGAATAAAAACTGGGAATAATATCTGGGAATTACCTCAGAAATCTGGGAATAAACACCCAGAAATGTGGGAATAAATCCAGAAAGAAATCCTGGAATAAATCTGGGAATGTGGCAATGGGAATGTGGCAATGGCAGCCAGCCTGGACTCACAGGTGCTGGCCATGGAACAGTGAGGAAATCTGGGAATAAAAACTGGGAATAACCGGGAATAAATCTGGGAATAACATCTGGGAATGACCTCAGAAATCTGGGAATAAACACCCAGAAATGTGGGAATAAATCCAGAATAATTGTGGGAATAAATCTGGGAATGTGGCAATGGCAGCAGCAGGACAGGCTGGACTGGCGGCTGCTGGTCATGGAACAGTGAGGAGGAAAAATTGGGAATAAATCAGGGAATAAAATGTGGGAATAACTGGGAATAAATCCAGAATAAATGTGGGAATGACCCCAGGAATCTGGGGATAAATCTGGGAATAAAGCCAGAAAGAAATCCTGGAATAAATCTGGGTAGGGCAATGGGAATGTGGCAATGGCAGCCAGGCTGGACTCGAGGCTGCTGGCCATGGAACAGTGAGGAAATCTGGGAATAAATCTGGGAATAAAATCTGGGAATAAATCTGGGAATAAACCCAGGAATATCCTGAAAAATCTGGGAATAAACACCCAGAAATGTGGGAATAAATCCAGAATAATTGTGGGAATAAATCTGGGAATGTGGCAATGGCGGCAGCAGGACAGGCTGGACTGGCGGCTGCTGGCCATGGAACAGTGAGGAGGAAAAACTGGGAATAAATCTGGGAATAAAATCTGGGAATAAATCCAGAATAAATGTGGGAATGACCCCAGGAATCTGGGGATAAATCTGGGAATAAAGCCAGAAAGAAATCCTGGAATAAATCTGGGTAGGGCAATGGGAATGTGGCAATGGCAGCCAGGCTGGACTCACGGCTGCTGGCCATGGAACAGTGAGGAAATCTGGGAATAAAAACTGGGAATAACTCTGGGAATGACCTCAGAAATCTGGGAATAAACACCCAGAAACGTGGGAATAAATCCAGAATAATTGTGGGGATAAATCTGGGAATGTGGCAATGGCAGCCAGCCTGGACTCACAGGTGCTGGCCACGGAACAGTGAGGAAATCTGGGAATAAATCTGGGAATAAAATGTGGGAATAACTGGGAATAAATCTGGGAATGAAATCTGGGAATGACCCCAGGAATCTGGGGATAAATCTGGGAATAAACCCAGAAAGAAATCCGGGAATAAATCTGGGTAGGGCAATGGGAATGTGGCAATGGCAGCCAGGCTGGACTCACGGCTGCTGGCCATGGAACAGTGAGGAAATCTGGGAATAAAAGCTGGGAATAAATCTGGGAATGACCTCAGAAATCTGGGAATAAACACCCAGAAATGTGGGAATAAATCCAGAATAATTGTGGGAATAAATCTGGGAATGTGGCAATGGCAGCCAGCCTGGACTCACAGCTGCTGGCCACGGAACAGTGAGGAAATCTGGGAATAAATCTGGGAATAAAATGTGGGAATAACTGGGAATAAATCCAGAATAAATCTGGGAATGACCCCAGGAATCTGGGGATAAATCTGGGAATAAACCCAGAAAGAAATCCTGGAATAAATCTGGGTAGGGCAATGGGAATGTGGCAATGGCAGCCAGGCTGGACTCGAGGCTGCTGGCCATGGAACAGTGAGGAAATCTGGGAATAAATCTGGGAATAAAATCTGGGAATGACCTCAAAAATCTGGGAATAAACACCCAGAAATGTGGGAATAAATCCAGAATATTTGTGGGAATAAATCTGGGAATGTGGCAATGGCGGCAGCAGGACAGGCTGGACTGGTGGCTGCTGGTCATGGAACAGTGGGAAGGAAAAATTTGGAATAAATCTGGGAATAAAATGTGGGAATAACTGGGAATTAATCCAGAATAAATCTGGGAATGACCCCAGGAATCTGGGGATAAATCTGGGAATAAACCCAGAAAGAAATCCTGGAATAAATCTGGGTAGGGCAATGGGAATGTGGCAATGGCAGCCAGGCTGGACTTACGGCTGCTGGCCATGGAACAGTGAGGAAATCTGGGAATAAAAACTGGGAATAAATCTGGGAATGACCTCAAAAATCTGGGAATAAACACCCAGAAATGTGGGAATAAAGCCAGAATAATTGTGGGAATAAATCTGGGAATGTGGCAATGGCAGCAGCAGGACAGGCTGGACTCATGGCTGCTGGCCATGGAACAGTGAGGAGGAAAAACTGGGAATAAATCTGGGAATAAAATGTGGGAATAACTGGGAATAAATCCAGAATAAATCTGGGAATGACCCCAGGAATCTGGGAATGGAATCCAGGGAATTGGGAATGAAACCTGGGAATGAAATCTGGAAAAAAGAATGGGAAATAGGGAATGAAATCTGGGAATAACTGCCAGGAGATCTGGGACTAAAGGCCAGAAATCCGGGAATGGAATGTGGGAATAAACATGGGAATCTGGGGATAAAAATTGGGAATAAACCGAGGGAGTAATGGCCAAG
>NW_022148562.1:0-17019 GCF_901933205.1 Camarhynchus parvulus | reverse complement strand
CCTTGGTCTCACAGGGCCCCACAGTGTCACAATGGTCCCTTGGTTCCATGGGCCCTGTGCTGCTGCATTCCCCCCTCCCCTTCTCAGGCCGCCCTGCCAGCTGAGAAATGCTCCTTGGGGCTCGGCCTTGGCCAACAGCCCCTGGGCTCAGCTCCTCTGCAGCTCATCACAAACACTGTCTGCTCCAGGCACTGCTGCTGCCCAACCAGCTCCTGCTTTCTGTAGGAGCAGCCCTGGGAACTGGTTTTGTTCCCTCAGTGGCACAACATCCCTGTTCTCACACTGCCAAAGAAAGCTGTTGGTGCCCAGTGCGGCCAGGATGAACCATTGCTGGGACTGAAGCCCCTCTCTTGGGGCCCTGCAAACAGCGCTCCAAAAGGAGCCCTTGGAGCTCTCCTGGGCCAGCCACTCCCCTCTGAGTGGGGCCTCTCCCAGCCGGGAACTCTCCCGTTTGCTGCACTCGGGGATCCCCAACAGCGGACGGAGCCTGGGCGGTCCCCCACTCCTCCAGGCTCAGCCCTTCACCCGCTGGGGAGATGCCAAAGGATCCACAGGGAGCATTTCCTGCCCTCAGGGGAATTGCTCACAGGTGCCTTGCACTGACTCTGTGTGTCTGTGTGCACACAGGAGTGCCTGTGCTGGGGAAATGTGGCAGAAATGCTGCTCTCTGAGGGGCTTGAGTGCCTTGGATAGCTGAGTCAGTCAGGCCTGTAAGTAAGGTTACATCATGAGGAATAAGTTAAATGCTGTTAAGAGTTTTTTTTTTGCTAAGTAAAGTTTAATATAAGTTATAAGCTAAGTTGAATATTGTTTAATGTTATTCCACTATTAAATCATTAAGTCATAGGTTATAAGCTAGGTTAAATCCTGTTATGTGCTGTTCTTTTGCTAAATTGTGAAGTTGAAGGTATCATCAGGTTAAGGTATAAGTTAAGTCCTGTTAAGTTTGAGCTCTGTTAAGCTTTTTGGTCCGTATTCCTTTTATCCTTGCCCTCACTGTCCTTGTGTCACACACACACACAGGGGACAGTTCTCAGTTCATTTCTGGTTTGATTGCCTGGATTTGGTTTGGTTTTGTTGTTGCTTTGTTTCCTTGCTGTGCCTGAAGTGTCCACTCAGGAGCAGAGTGACTCTTGCCAAGGAACTTTGTGCTGCTGTCCCTTAATATTCAATCTGGTTTTGCTGCTCCCTTGCTGGGGATTTTTTCAGCGCTCTCAAGGCCTCGTTGGTAACAGGGTGAAGGAGCCCTGGCCCAGGCTCTGGCCCTGGGGGACACGGGGACGCTGCCGGGGGTCCCTGTCCCCTGTGCCACCCCCAGGGCCCCGGCCCCCCCGTCCCCGTGTCAGGCTCTGGGGTCGATCTCGTGGAACATCCTCTGGGGGAGGCTGCGGGGCCGGGGCGGGGGACCCGGGGGACAGGGGACCCCGCTGTGCACGAGCAGGGTTGGACTGCTCTGGGGGAACTGTGAGGGGGCTGGGGCAGAGTGACCCTCCCCAGTGATGTCTCACCCCTGGGCCCACACAGCCCCTGTGATGTCACACAGCCCCTGTGATGTCACACAGCCCCCTGTGATGTCACACAATCCTCTATGTGATGTCAGTAGCCAACTCTGTGATCTCACACTGTCATCACTGTGATGTCACAGCCCAACCTGTGATGTCACAAAGCCCACCCTGTGATGTCACTGTCTGTTCTGTGATGTCACAGCCTGCTCTCTGATGTTACACAGCCACCCAGTGATGTCACAACCCACTCTCTGATGTCACACAGCCCAGCCCATGATGGCAGAGTCCCCTCTATGGCCTCACACCCCTCTATGATGTCACAGCCAACTCTGTGATGTCACAACCCCCTCAGTGATGTCACAAAACCCTCTCTGTGATGTCATACTGCCACTCTGTAATGTCACAGCACACACTTTGACCTCACAGCCTGCTCTATGATGTCATACAGCCACACCATGATGTCACAGCCTGCTCTGTGATGTCACAGAGACCCCTCTATGATGCTGTAGCTGCTCGATGACCTCCTCACACAACAAACTCTGTGATGTCACAGCCCAATCTGTGACCTCACACAACCCACTCTGTGCTGTCACACAGCCCCTTGCTGACATCCCAGCTGCTCTGTGCCTCTATGACACAGCCACAGAGGTGCTGCTGTGACACAGTCCCCCCTCTGGGACATGCCACAGCCCTGGCAGTGCTGAGCCCCTGTGAGCTCTGTCTGTGCCCCTGCTGGTGTCCCTGAGCACACCTGGATGTGCCCCAGCCCTGCTGGGCTGTGCACAGGAGCTGCTCCTGGCCAGAGCTGATCCTCTGCAGCCCTGCCCTTGCCAGGGAGCTGCCGGGATGGGCCTGGAGCCCGGCCCAGCTCAGCAGCACAGACACAGCACCAGGACTAATGACCCTCTGGGGCTTTGGAGGCTTTGATCAGCCCCAGGCCCTCAAGGGTGCTCACTTGACCCCTCGTGGCCTCAGGCCCAGGCCCAGCAGCCATCAAAGTTTGCTGCCCAAGTTGGCTCTGGGTCCCTTGCAGCTGCTGCCCATCCCAGGTGCCCTGGTGCAGCCCAGGGCTGTCCCACAAAGGTGTCTCCTGAGCCCTGCGCCTCTGTCCCTGCAGGCTGTCGGCATCCCCCGGCTGCCCCACCTGGCTGGCCCCTTCCTTTGCTGACAGCTCTGCCTCCTGCCTGCCTCTGCCTGCCCACACAAAGCCTTGGGCTGCTCCAGGCTCCTGCTGGGGGACGTGCTGCACCACAGCCCTGCCCTGGCAGGGAAATTCCTTTCTCCTGGTGTCCACTCTGGGCCTCCCCAGCTGCCCTTGGTGCTATTATGTCTTCTTCAGGCTCATTCCCACTATGAAGAAAAGCTCCAGCCTCTCTGACACCACCCTTCCATCCCTCCCAGGCTATTCCTGTTCTGTCCTCAGTCTCCACACCACTGAGCCCAGAGCCTGCAGACTCTCCCTGCTGGTTTTGTGATGAGGCCTCCAAACCCCATCTTGGGAGATTTTTGGGTCCTCTCCAAGGTCTGTGAAAATGGAAAAATAGTGGTCAAAATTATTTTCTCCCAAATCTTGCAGTGACAGAACAAGGGTCAATATCTTCTAAACTGAATGAGGTGGATTAACATTTGTTAGAAGGAGGAAACATTTTACAGTGATGACAGTGGCACAAAACTGCAGCTGTTTTTCCAGAGAAGTGGATTCCCCATCCCAGGAATTGTCCAAGAGCAGGAGCTTTGTGCAGCCTGACCCAGTGAAACCCTCTCATCCCCAGTGACAGAATTCCTGTAGTGTGGGTTCTCTGATGTGCTGGGTGCCCTCACAACGCTTCTGGCCAGAATGTCTGCTGAGGGCAGCCAGGCTGCTGCAGGGGCAGTGACCTCACAGCCATCACCATGGCAGCCCTGTCCCCTGGGCCTGGCTCTGCCCTTTCCTCTGCCCCTGCCTTGGCTCTGCTGGCATGAAGAGTTTTGTCATTAATATCTTGTCCCCGAGGTGCTGGGGCCAGTGGCTTCCCAGTCAGGCTCCTGGAGCAGCAGTGGCTTTTCAGAGCCCAGCCAGGAATGAGCCCTGAGGCAGCAGCTCTGCAGTGGTGGCCACCAGGCCGGGCTGCCAAGGGAGGCTTCTGGCCATGGCCTGCAAGCAGCTGCTGCTGCCAAGGTGCCTTTGGTGCCTCAGGCTGTCCCTGGCACAGCTCCCAGCACGGCACTCTGCCCTTGTGCCCGAGGCCTTCCCTGTGCTGGGGCTGGCCTGGGGCTGTTCCTGCAGTGGGACCTGCCCTGCTGATGGCACAGGAAAGGCAGTTCCTGCTGGAGCAGGAGGCTCTGCCTGCAATGGGCTCCAGCAACTCCAGCAAGGCCCTGCTGACTTCAAAATTGCTGCCTAAGAGAAACCAATATTCTAATAATTGTTATAGCTCCTGCAACTGTGGAGGTAAACAAAGTGACACTGGTTGCAAGATCTTTCTGGTCCAATCACATCTGATCAGAATCAATCAGAGTCCCAAATTTTATATAAATTTATCTGGTATTCCTGTTTTAATCCTGTGGGACACCCTCAAAATTCCAGGCTTAAAGTTCATGGTCCACCTGTCCAATCTTTTACATTTTGCTTTTGACAAAGTTCTATATAATATGGGATTGGATCCTGGCTAAATATTTCCCAGTAATCTACCATAATGGATTAGATGGAATATTTGGTTTGTCCTTAATCCTTTAGGGGGGTCCTAAAGGTTTATTTCCAACTTTATTATTCTTTCCATGGTGGCTGTTGGGTGTCCCAGAATTTCTCCACCTCATGACTCAGCAGGGGGCTATTGGGGTTTCTCCAATAAAGGAAATAAAAACTTTGCCTGAAGCTCCCACTGTGCCCATGACAGGAACCCCTGTGAGTGTCTGGGACATCCCGGCTCTTTGGCAGCCTGGGCACTCCTGGGATGTCACCGTGGAGCCCCCGTGAGTGCCTGTGACAGATCGGTGCCTTTGCAGCCCAAGGTGCCCTGGGATGTCACCATGGAATGGCTGTGACTGCCTCTGACCACAGGGCTCTTTACCATGCCCAGAAAGCCCTGGGAGGTCTCCATGGAGCCCCTGTCTGTGCCTGTGACATTCCAGCTCTGGAACAGCCTGGAGACTCTTGGAAAGTCCCCATGGAACCCCTCTGAGGGGCCTGTGACAAATCTGATCCTTAGCAGGCAACCATCTGAGGACCCTGTTGCTATGGTCAGTTTCCATGGCAACCACCACCAGGCCCCTGTTGCTATGGTCAGTTTCCATGGCAACCATCACCAGCCCCTGTTGCTATGGTCAGTTTCCATGGCAACCATCACCAGCCCCCTGTTGCATGGCAACCATCACCAGCCCCTGTTGCTATGCTCAGTCCCTTGGCAGCTCCATGGAGACCCCATGCCAGGGGTGGTTGCCATGGACACCAGCTCAGGCCTGCAGCCAGAGCCCGTTGCCATGGCAACCATTGGCAGCCCCATCCCCAGGCTCATGGGATCCCAGAAGCACAGAATTGGCTGAGCTGGGAGGGACCCATCAGGATCCTCCAGTCCAACTGCTGGCCCTGCACAGGACAGCCCAACAATGCCAGCCTGGGCCTGGCAGCGCTGTCCAAACGCTGCTGGAGCTCAGAGAGCCCTGGAGCTGGGAGCCTTCCCTGGGGGGAGCCTGGGCAGGGCCCCAGCAGCCTCTGGGCAAAAACCTTTTCCTGACATCCAAGCTGAGCCTGCCCCGACTCAGCTGCAGCCGTTCCCTCCACTCCTGTCCCTGGGCACCAGAGGGAAGAGGTTCCCACAGCCCCAGCCAGGGACCCGCTCCCAAGGCTGTTGCCATGGCCACCAGGGCTGGCACCAGCTGGGATGCTCGGTTTCCACGGGCCGGGCTTCAGGAATGGGATTCCCCAATTTCCTGCTCCCGCTAAAACCGCGCTGCCCTCGCTGCCCTCCCCGCCTCCCATGGAAAAGCACAAAAGGCAAAGATCCCAGGCTGGGATAAGAACAATTTATTGGGAACAGCAACGAGATAAGGAACAAACAGAACAGAAACAATACTGCTAACAGAAGGGATAAATAAAACTGTTTACAGGGAAAACTAGATCAACAGCTGCCTCTTCCTTGGCAACGTATTTCCTCCTGCCTGGAAAGGACACCCTTCTCCTCCGGGGAGAGAGAGAGGAAGTCCCTGCCCCTGGCAATGACCTGAGGTGGGAGTGAATGTAATGCCACGGCCATGGCCAGACCCTGATGTTCCTCAATTCTACATCAGGTCATTGGCAGAGGCAGGGAAATGGACAGGTGTCTTCCCAGCATGGATCACAGGGAACATGGATCACCAGGGCTCTTCCCAACGTGGATTTTCCAATGAGGGATGAAGTTGGAGCAGTGCACGAAGCTCTTCCTGCAGTCGGGGCTCTCACAGGGCTTCCCTTACCGGTGCCTCCGTTGGTGTCGGGTAAAGAACGAGCGGTCTGAGAAGCTCTTCCCACACTGGGGACACTCGTAGGGCCTCTCCCCAGTGTGGATGCGCCGGTGGGTGACGAGGGTGGAGTTGTGCTTGAAGCCCATCCCGCAGTCGGGGCAGCAGAAGGGCCTCTCATCTGTGTGAATTCGTTTATGTACAAGGAGATGGGAGCTGGTGTGAAACCTCTTCTGACACTCGGGGCACTCATAGGACCTCTCCCCAGTGTGGAACCTCTGGTGGACAACCAGGTCAGACCTGTGGCTGAAACTCATCCCACATTCCAAGCACTCGTAGGGCCGTTCCCCAGTGTGGATCCTCTGGTGGCAGGTCAGGTTGAATCTCTTCCTGAAGCGCTTCCCACACTCCAAGCACTCATGGGGCCTCTCACTGTCATGAAGCTGCTCCTGAGCCACCAGCTCTGAGCTCTGGTTGGATCTCCAGCTGCCTTCCTGGCTCGGGGTGGGTCTTTCCTCCTCAGAGCACCCTGGGCTGGGTTTGGAGCCCCTCCTCCTCTGGGCTCTCCCAGGCTTTTCCTCCCCTTTGGATTCCTGCACTGTGGAGCCATTCAAAATGGCCTCTTCCATGAGGTTCTGCTGTGGGGATTTGTCCTCCCTGGTCTCCATCCGCAGCTCCTTGTCTGGGGGAGGAAGGACAAGGAGAGGATGGGATTTGCCTCCGTGCCAGAGGGAAGGGGAAGGAGATCCCCCCAGTGCATCCCCAGCAGGACGGGGTTGGCAGCAGGGTTGTCCTGCAGCCGGGGGCTGTGCTGGGCTGGGAGATGGAGCAGGAGAGAGGGGGAAAGGGGCACTGACTTCCTCCTCACCTGCCTGGGTGTCCCAGGGCATCTTCCTCTTCCTCGCAGCCTTTTCCTCCTCCATCCAGCCAAGGTTTGGGAATGGGAAATCCTGGTTTGGGGAAAAACAAGGTGTGAATGCCTTGGCTGGGGATTCCTCCTGCCCAAGTCCATCTCTAGAAGTCATCTGGTGTCCATAAAACCTCCAAAAATCAAGAGTGAATCAAAAAAAGCCACCAGGAGTTCCGTCTTTCCAGTCTCATCCCCCTGGGGTTCTGGTGGCCCCTGCCTCAGGGTGCTGGGGTTCCCATGGGTCCTGGGGATCCCCCCTCCCCAGGGTCCTGCTTAGGGATGCTGGGGGGTTTCGGGATCCCCCTCTCCAGCCGTTCCTCAATCCAGCCACTTGGGGCTCCTTCCTCTTCCCACCACCCTGTCCTGGTTTAGGGCAAATTTGGGAGAAATCCTCCAAAGGGGTTTCCTCTAAAAAGCAAATTCAAGCAGCCCCTACCCCCAGCCAGATCAGAAAAATATTTCCTTGGACAAAAGTGCAAAAACCTGTTTATTTAACAGGCAAAGCATTCACCAGCACAAAAAATGAACAATACTAAACAATAAAACCTCTTGCCGCTACAAAAGAGATGAAGAACTCAAAAAGTCCCTCTGTGGGCTGTAGCTCAGGTCACTCAGTCTCTTATCAGTCTCTTATCAGTCCCTCCAGTGCTGGAAATGCCCTGGCCCAAGCTTGGCCCAGGTGGGCCACAGGTGGGAGCTGCCGGTGGTGTTCTGGGTGTTCAGTGCAGAGCAGGTTTAAACAGCTCCAAAGAAAAAGAAAAACAACATTTGGGGGAACTTCTCTGCCTCAGCGAGCTAAAAACGAACTAAAAGCAAAGGAGAGCTCTGTCCTGCTGTAGGTCCACAGACAACTGATACATTAGGTTTTAAGTTTTTCTGTTCTGTTTTGATGTGCAGCTTTTAGCTTTATATTAAGTGTTACTGGGATCTTTTCTCAGGGTGGTGAAGACAAAACAATCCTGGAGACTCAAGGACAATCTCATCGAACTTCAGGCCCAAAGCATAAACAATGTGGAAAGAGGAGGGCGTGCAAGCAAACAAGCAAAATGAAACTTCATAGTTTGAAGCTATTAACTGAACAGTTATGTGCAAATGGACTAAAACTTATAAAAACGTGAGATCTCATGACCGAGCCCTCTTTTGCTCCCATCTTGGAGCCATCTGGGCAGAGCCATAATTGTGGCTCCTGTGCTGCCTGAGCGTGGCCTTTGAAGGCACTTCAATAAAAATCCACTTTATTCCTCTTAGCTCCGTGTGGTCTCTGTTCCAGCTCCTTAAGGCACCACAACAGTCCAGGAGCCGGAATGTGGAGGAGTGAGTGCAGTGTATGGAAACAAACTGCAGCTTCTTCCTCCTCTTGGCTCTCAGAACCGGCCTTAAAGGTGCAGAACTCATTTCTGGGCTAAACGGACCGATGGGGTACGAGCATCATGAAGTCACCCCAGGACACGGCCCTGTCAGGGTCAGGGGGTCCCGTCCCCGCCTCATCTCCGGGCTGCCGGGGGTCCCCAGCTCCGCTATCGCCCCTTCCCTCTCCCCGCCCCGGGGTCCCCCGTTCCACAGCCCCGGCTCTCACGGGGATCCCCAAAACCAATGTCCCGCCCCGTCGGTACCGGGCCATCCCCACGTGGAGCCCCGGGACCCTCCCGAGGGGCGATCGCGGCTCCTGTGCCCCCGAAAAAGCTCCTCTGAGGGAGCCCGGAGATATCCGGGGCTCGAGTCCGGGATCTGCCGGCTCCGAACACTCTCCAAAAAATCCTCCCGGAGAGCCCTGGCTGGAGCCGGGGCGGGCTCGGCCTCCGCCCTCACCTGCGGCTCGGGGCTGGGGGCGATGCTCCCGGGGCAGGGGGTGCTGCAGGCTCAGCGTGCGGGCGCTGCGAGCGCCGGGATTCTCCCGCTCCTGCTCCTGCTCCTCCTGTCCCTCCTCTTCCTCCCGCATTTCCTCCGCTCCCAGCCCGGCCCCCCCTTTCCCACCCCTCTGCCCCGCGGCCCCGCAGCACCGGCTGCTGGGTGGGGAGCCCCGATCGGCCCCGGGGGCGGGCAGGGGGGCTCGGGGACCCCCCCGGGGCGGATCCGTCCCCCGGCCCGAGCCCCAAACTCCGCTCCGGGGCCGCTGGGCTCTGCGGGGCCGCCTGGCAACCGGTGAGTCATCGGCGAGAAAAGCTCTGGTTGGCTGGAAATTGTTCAGCGCGTTCTCTGATTGGCTGGAACTGTGAGGGGCGCTGCACCCTGCGGGTGTTCCGGCGAGCTGCGGAGTCTGGGCCGGAGCCTTTTCCTATTTCTTTCTGTCCCTCTGACACCTCTTTTCTATTTCTTTCTCTACCCCTGAGACCTCATTCCTATTTCTTTCTGTCTCTCTGAGACCTCTTCCCGATTTGTTTCTCTCCCTTTCTCCTTCCCATTTCTTGTTCAGTTCGGTCCAAGTTCGAGCAGATCCGCAGGTTGCATTCCCATGGTCTCATTTGTACCTTCACTGGGGCAGAGGCGTCTCTCCCTCGTGGAAATCGTAACCCATGGGCAGGGTCCCTTCCCACTCCAATCGTTCCGTCGGGGACTCGATTCCCTTCTTGCCTCTGCTTCCAGCTGGGAAGGTGCTGGAAAATGGCAAAGCCGCCTTTGCTGTGTGCTCTGGGAGCCCAGAGAGCTGCTGGACCTTGTCCCCTGGCCCTGCACAGCTCCTTGGGAGGCACGGCAGGAGCAGCACCCTGGCAGCCTCGGGAATGCCCCTCTGGCATCCATGGCACACACTCTCAGGGGCTGGAATTCCAGTTCCCAGCCAGGAAAAGATGTTCCTGCCCTGGAAGGCAAAGCTCTTAAGAAAGAGCCAAAAGCCAAGTGGAGAAGATCTTACAGCGACATTTCACTGCCAGCCTTCATAACTTCACCCATGGTTGTTGTAGCTCCTGGGTTGGGAATTAAATCAGGGCAGGGTCTTTGGTGGGAGCTGCCCTGGGTCAAGGGAGACATGGAGAGAGAAACAGAGCAGGGAAAGAGAGGCAGGAGAGAAAGGAGGGCACAAACACAATCAGCTGAGAAGGTGGCACTTTGAAAAACAAACTGGAACTGACTGAAAATGAATGGGACGGAAAGAAATAATTTTGTAACTTTATTTCCTATCAAAACACAATTTCCTCCCATTCTCACAAGCCTCCTCTCAGTGTCATTCAGCAGGGCTGTTAGAAAGTCCTTTGTTCTGGGTGGATGTTCCAGGCTGCAGTCACAAGGAAACAGCGAATGGGGATTTTCCTGCTCCTGGGGAGTTTGACATCCTCAGCTGAGGAGAGGAGGAGGCACCAGAAGAAAAAGGCAGCTGGGCTTCATCCTTCCACAGGAATTAGGGAGGGGAGAAATCTCTCATCCTGTCTGCAGCTGCTCCCACAGGGATGTGAGGGCTGATCCCAGAGCCCCAAGGGTCACAGTCAGGGCTGCCCTCAGGGAATGCTCGCCTGGTATTGAGGGGCAGCGTGGGAGCGCCTGGATCTTGGGGCACCCAGCTGCCCCCCATGTTTGGAGGTGCCTGAGGAGGGCTGGGACGATGCCAGGGACATCCTGCAGTGACATCCCCCCTGTCCTGCTCTGGGTGAGCTCAGTCCCAAACCTGACCCTGATCCTGGTCTCAATCTCACTCCACGTTTAGACACACTCACAGTTTTGTATTTAATCTCATCCCACTGCCAGACTTGTCTGGCCCCAGACCCAATCCCAACCCCAGCCCTAAAGCCAATCCCATGTCCAGCCTTAACCCCAATCCCAGCTCTAATCCAAATCTCAGCCCCAACTCCAAGCCCAGCCCCAATTCCAGCCCCTTCCTAAATCCTCAGCCCCAAACCAAATCCCAGGCTCAGCCCTTCTGGGGGTTTGGGGGTGTCTCTGTCCCTCTGAGCCCGATGATGTTTGGGTGGGGTCACAGCAGGGCTGAGAGGGACAGAGACCCCCCCGGCCTCCCCAGGGCTGAGAAGGTCGGAGAGCCCCCCCAGCCCCGAGCAGCCTCAGCGGTGAGAGGGACACAGAGCCCCTGGTGCCCAGCCCTGCACAGGCATTGCCTGAGGCCAGAGGGATGGAGAGCCCCCCGAGCATCCCCCAGGGCGAGGGGACAGAGACCCCCGGCATCCCCTGGGCTGAGAGGGACAGAGACTGCCCCGAGCACCCCTGGCACAGGGGTGAGAGGGAGGGAGACCCCCCAGGCATTGCCTGGGTGAGAATGATGGAGACCCCCTGGGGAATGGCCTGGGGTGAGAGGGACAGGGACACCCCTGGGGAATGGCCTGGGGTGAGAGGGACAGGGACACCCCTGGGGAATGGCCTGGGGTGACAGGGACAGGGACACCCCTGGGGAATGGCCTGGGGTGACAGGGACACCCCTGGGGAATGGCCTGGGGTGAGAGGGACAGGGACAGCCCTGGGGAATGGCCTGGGGTGACAGGGACAGGGACAACCCTCCCAAACCCCTTCCCAAGCATCCCCCAGGGCGAGAGGCACAGAGACCCCTTGAGCATCCCCTGGGCACTGGACAAAATAAACTTGGCAGAAATCAAAATTACCTCTGCATAAATCACTTTGATGAATATTTGATTTTCCCACAAGTCACATGTGATGAAAACACAAACAAGACCCAAACCTGAATAAACTGACAATAGAAGCAATTCTGTGGCAATTCCACGTTTCATCAGCCCCTGCACAGCTCCAGCTCAGATGCTGGCAGGTTCTAACAAAAGAAAATTGCAAATGCAGCTCAATACAGATATTATTAAAAGGAAGGGAAAGCTCAGTGTATCTGTCACAAAGGTGACAGGGATGAAGAGAATAATGATTCCCACATTTGGCAAAGCTCCCAAGCCTGTGAATTTGGGAGTTATTTGGGAATTTAGCTACTTGAGCTGGGCTTCTTGTGGGACTTTTAGCAGCCTTGTTTTCCTGACCTTGGAGTGAATGAACCTTGTCAGTCTCGCTGGTAACATTTGCTCCCTTTCCTCCAGTGATTTTAACAAACTTTTCAAGGAAGGACAACAAAATATTTTCTTTACACTGGCCACCCACAACAGCCATTTTCCTCATCAGTTCTCCCGTAAGTTGCTGAGAGGAAGCTGCGTACGAGTTTCCAAGAGTTCCTCCAGAGAGAACCACAACCTCCTCAGAGGAGGGAACCATGCTGTTGTCAGAGGCACTTGGGGTCAGACAACAGTGCCCTGAACTCACTACACCAAAATAATGTTGCAGTCTGGTTAAGAAAGTTGTAAGAGAGATTCCTCTGTCCCAATTAAGGTGCAATGGAGACCAAATCCAAAGTGGATTTTATCAAACAGTAAATGTGAGGCAGAGAGAGAGATGGAAAGAAAGGGAAAAGGGGGAGAGAAGGGAGTGACAGGGACAGAGACCTCCCCTGGGGCAGGGCAAGTGTGACATTGTCCCCTGTGTGTGTGGCCTTCCCGGGGTGGGGGTTTTACACCTGAGCCAGTTTGGGTAAGGGGGGTGGTGTTCACCCCTGAGTGGGATTACCCCACTGTTTCAGGTTGCAATGGAAGATGGAACCAAATGCATGTTTTCAATCCCCATCTTCATCAACTGCTATCAACAGGTGGGGCAGTGTTCTTTATCTCTTCCATGACTCAGCCCTGATAACGCCCTCCAGGGGAGATATCTTCTGGGAATGGGCCATTGAGTGTCACTGCAGGACTGATCAAATTCCATCATCCCATTGTGGGATGCTCCGCCCAGGGGAGGATCCAAGCATTTCTACCTGGATATAAGCTGAGGCTTGCAACACCAGGAGCAGCTTGCCTGCTGGATTCCCAGAGGACAAGAGCTCCAGAAACACCACTGGACCTTCAGAGGAAGACCAGACCCTTCTACAGGATCACTGCTGTGGCAGAATCACGTTCATCACTCCAACAGGACTGCAGCCACCATTTAATGGGACTGCTGCCAGCACCCTGAGCAACAGGGTGTCAGGTTATATCCTGACTCTGTCAGTTTAAGGCAGTGTTTCTGTATCATTGCCTTGATCTTCATTTTCTTATTAAATTGTAATTCTGACTTAGACTCTCCCCCAGGTTTGCCTTCAAACAGTACAAGATTCAATGTACTCATCCCTTGTTTCGTCCCCAAAACAGGATTTCCCATTCCCAAACCTTGACTCAATGGAGGGGGATGCTGCAAGGAAGAGGAAGGAGCCCCGGGACACCCAGGCAGGTGAGGAGGAAGTCAGTGCCCCTTTCCCCCTCTCTCCTGCTCCATCTCCCAGCCCAGCACGGCCCCCGGCTGCAGGACAACCCTGCTGCCAACCCCGTCCTGCTGGGGATGCACTGGGGGGATCTCCTTCCCCTTCCCTCTGGCACGGAGGCAAATCCCATCCTCTCCTTGTCCTTCCTCCTCCAGACAAGGAGCTGAGGATGGAG
This sequence comes from Camarhynchus parvulus, assembly GCF_901933205.1. Classification (NCBI taxonomy): domain Eukaryota; kingdom Metazoa; phylum Chordata; class Aves; order Passeriformes; family Thraupidae; genus Camarhynchus; species Camarhynchus parvulus. The sequence continues at coordinate 3,793 of NW_022148562.1, read as the reverse complement.
ACCAGGGAGGACAAATCTCCACAGCAGAACCTCGTGGAAGAGGCCATTTTGAGTGTCTACATGACACCGGAATCCAACAGGGAAGAAAATCCCCGGAAATCCCATGGGAGGAGGGGCTCCAAACCCTGCCCAGGGTGCTCTGAGGAGGAAAGACCCACCCTGAGCCAGGAAGGTGGACAGAGCTTCAGCCAGAGCTCAGAGCTGATGGCCCAGGAAGAGCTTCATGATGGGGAGAAGCCCCACAAGTGCTTGGAGTGTGGGAAGAGCTTCAGGCAGAGCTCTGACCTGATCTGCCACCAGATGATCCACACCGGGGAATGGCCCTATGAGTGTGGGGAGTGCAGGAAGGGCTTCAGCTGCAGCTCCGCCCTTGTGACCCACCAACTCATCCACACTGGGGAGAGGCCCTACGAGTGTCCCAAGTGTGGGAAGAGCTTCACCCAGAGCTCTGCCTTTACCAGAAACCAACGGAGTCACCCGTAAGGGAAGCTCTGCAAATGCCCCAAGTGCAGGAGGAGCTTCATGCCCCGTCCAGCTTCATCCCCCATTGAAGGATTGACATTGGGAAGAGCCCTGGTGTGATCCATTTTCTCCATGATCCATGCTGGGAAGACACCTGTCCCTCTTCCTGCCCCTGCCGATGACTTGATGTGGGATTGAAGAACACAAGGGTCTGGCCATGGCCGTGTCATTACATTCACTCCCACCTCAGGTCATTGCTAGGGGCAGGAAAGAGACTTTCTCTCTCTTCCCCTGAGGAGAAGGGTGTCCTTTCCAGTCAGGCGAAATTGTGGCTGAAAGAGACAGTCACTTGTGTTGTAGTTTTCCCTGTAAACAGTTTTATTTATCCCTTCTGTTATCAATATTGTTTCTGTTCCTGTTTGTTCCTTATCTCGTTTCTGTTCCCAATAAATTGTTCTTATTCCAGCCCGGGATCTTTGCCTTTTCTGCTTTCCATGGGAGGCTGGGATTTTCAATAAAGGGCAGCGCGGTTTTAGCGGGAGCAGGAAATTGGGGAATCCCATTCCTGAAGCCCGGCCCGTGGAAACCGAGCATCCCAGCTGGTGCCAGCCCTGGTGGCCATGGCAACAGCCTTGGCACGGGGTCTCCATGGAGCTGCCAAGGGAATCAGACCATAGCAATAGGGGGCTGGTGATGGTTGCCTGCTAAGGATCAGATTTGTCACAGGCCCTCAGAGGGGTTCCATGGGGACTTTCCAAGAGTCTCCAGGCTGTTCCAGAGCTGGAATGTCACAGGCACAGACAGGGGCTCCATGGAGACCTCCCAGGGCTTTCTGGGCATGGTAAAGAGCCCTGTGGTCAGAGGCAGTCCCAGCCATTCCATGGTGACATCCCAGGGCACCTTGGGCTGCAAAGGCACCGATCTGTCACAGGCACTCACGGGGGCTCCACGGTGACATCCCAGGAGTGCCCAGGCTGCCAAAGAGCCGGGATGTGCCAGACACTCCCAGGGGTTCCTGTCATGGGCACAGTGGGAGCTTCAGGCAAAAGGTTTATTTCTTTATTGGAGAAACTCCTGCTGAGTCATGAGGTGGAGAAATGACACCAAACAGCCACCATGGATCCTCAAACTCCTGTGGGGCCCCTAGACTTCTAAAATTCTTTCTAAGAGAGGAGACTGGGAATGGCTGGATCCAATCCCAGCCCCAGACTTAGTCAAAGGTGTAAAAGATTGGACAGGTGGAATTGAACTGAAACCAAATTTGTCCCACTGGATTAATGATAGAAAGCCAGATAAATTTACATAAATATATCTCTGACTGATTCTGATCATGATCAGACAGAAAGATCTAAACCAGAGTTGTTTACTCCACAGTTCAGGAGCTATAACAATTATTAGAATACAGTGCTCTAGGCAGCAATTTTGAAGTCAGCAGGGCCTTGCTGGAGTTGCTGGAGCCCATTGCAGGCAGAGCCTCCTGCTCCAGCAGGAACTGCCTTTCCTGTGCCATCAGCAGGGCAGGTCCCGCTGCAGGAACAGCCCCAGGCCAGCCCCAGCACAGGGAAGGCCTCGGGCACAAGGGCAGAGTGCCGTGCTGGGAGCTGTGCCAGGGACAGCCTGAGGCACCAAAGGCACCTTGGCAGCAGCAGCTGCTTGCAGGCCATGGCCAGAAGCCTCCCTTGGCAGCCCGGCCTGGTGGCCACCACTGCAGAGCTGCTGCCTCAGGGCTCATTCCTGGCTGGGCTCTGAAAAGCCACTGCTGCTCCAGGAGCCTGACTGGGAAGCCACTGGCCCCAGCACCTCGGGGACAAGATATTAATGACAAAACTCTTCATGCCAGCAGAGCCAAGGCAGGGGCAGAGGAAAGGGCAGAGCCAGGCCCAGGGGACAGGGCTGCCATGGTGATGGCTGTGAGGTCACTGCCCCTGCAGCAGCCTGGCTGCCCTCAGCAGACATTCTGGCCAGAAGCGTTGTGAGGGCACCCAGCACATCAGAGAACCCACACTACAGGAATTCTGTCACTGGGGATGAGAGGGTTTCACTGGGTCAGGCTGCACAAAGCTCCTGATCCTTGACAATTCCTGGGATGGGGCATCCAATTCTCTGGAAAACAGCTGCAGTTTTGTGCCACTTTCATAACAGTAAATATTTCCTCTTCTAACAAATGTTAATTTGTCCTCATTTAGTTTAGAGATATTGACCGTTCTTCTGTCACTGCAAGATTTGGGAAAAAATAATTTTGACCACTATTTTTCCATTTTCACAGACCTTGGAGTGGACCCAAAAATCTCCCAAGATGGTGTTTGGAGGTCTCATCACAAAACCAGCAGGGAGAGGCTGAAGGCTCTGGGCTCAGTGGTGTGGAGACTGAGGACAGAACATGAATAGCCTGGGAGGGATGGAAGGGTGGTGTCAGAGAGGTTGGAGCTTTTCTTCATAGTGGGAATGAGCCAGAAGAAGACATAATAGCACCAAGGGCAGCTGGGGAGGCTCAGCCTGGACACCAGGAGAAAGGAATTTCCCTGCCAGGGCAGGGCTGTGGTGCAGCACGTCCCCCAGCAGGAGCCTGGAGCAGCCCAAGGCTTTGTGTGGGCAGGCAGAGGCAGGCAGGAGGCAGAGCTGTCAGCAAAGGAAGGGGCCAGCCAGGTGGGGCAGCCGGGGATGCCGACAGCCTGCAGGGACAGAGGCGCAGGTTTGCTCAGCACAGGGACACCGCCTTGCTTGGGACAGCCACCAGTGGGCTGCACAGGGAACCTGGGGATGGGCAGCATTCCTGTCCAAGGACCCATTGACCTTCAAGAAAACTTCAGTTTCAGCTCTTTTTGGCTCTTTGACAGTTTTTTGAGACACCCTGAGGGGGAGCTGACCAAAGCACCAAAGCCCCAGAGGGCCATTAAAGTCCTGGTGCTGTGTCTGTGCTGCTGAGCTGGGCCGGGCTCCTGGCCCAGAGGCAGCTCCTGGCAAGGGCAGCGCTGCAGAGAGACAGCTCTGGCCAGGAGCAGCTCCTGTGCACAGCCCAGCAGGGCTGGGGGCACTGCCAGGGCCCCTCAGGGACACCAGCAGGGCACAGACAGAGCTCCCAGGGGCTCAGCACTGCCAGGGGCTGTGGCATGTCCCAGAGGGGCTGTGTCACAGCAGCACCTCTGTGGCTGTGTCATAGAGGCACAGAGCAGCTGGGATGTCAGCAAGGGGCTGTGTGACAGCACAGAGGGGCTGTGTGAGGTCACAGGTTGGGCTGTGACATCACAGAGTTTGTTGTGTGAGGTCACTGAGCAGCTACAGCATCACAGAGGGGACTGTGTGACATCACAGAGCAGGCTGTGACATCATG
>NW_022148561.1:0-17063 GCF_901933205.1 Camarhynchus parvulus | reverse complement strand
GGGCGGTGCTCAGGGTGCGGGGCTGGCAACTGTGCCCACTGCTGCAGCCAGAGGCCGCACGGGCTCTTCTCCTGGCTCCCGTGGGCCCCGGCGAGGGTGCCCGTGGAGCCCCGGCCCAACGGGGCTGTGGGCGGCACGGGGCTCCCCCAGGCAGCAGCTGGCCGCTGCCCCCTGTCTTGGTTTAGAGCAAAATTTTGGGAGAGAGAGAGAGTCCCCAGAGGGGCTCTAGTAGGAGGATAAATTCAATCGCCCCTCCGCCCCCACAACCGGTCGGAGAAAATACCTCCTTGAAGAAAAGTGGAAAAAAGCTGTTTATTAAACAATAGAACCTAACAATATTAAAACAATAAAACCCCTTGCCGCTCTAAAAAGAGATGACCAATTGAGAAACCCCCGGGTTGCAGCCCAGCTCACTCAGTCTCTTATCAGTCCTTCTGGTGTTGGAACTGTCGCAGGCCAGGCCCGCCCGCCCTCGTGGCCACAGGTGTGAGCTGCCGGTGCTCCCCTGGGTGTTCAGTCCAGAGCAGGTTCCAAGAGGTCCAAAGAAAGGAAAAGAAAAACCACAGTCCAGGGACTCTTCTTTGCCTCAGCCAGCTAAAACTAACCAAAAGCAAAAAGAGAGCTCTCTGTCCTGCCGTCTGTCTGTCCGCGACAACACAGTCCTGGAGCAGGAATGGGGGTACGTGTGCAATGTCTGAGAGAAGGAAAAAAAAGAACTGTGATTCTTCTCTCCCCCCTTTCACTCTCTGCAACAAGTCTTAAAGGTGCAAAAACTTATTATTATTCAGCATAAATCAATGAGACGATTTGGGGATAAAAGCATCATATAGTCAACCCAGGACACCCCTCCCCTCGGGGAGCCCGGCGCCAGCTGCTGCTGGCCGCCTCCAGGGCTGTGCGTGGCCATGGGAGGCCGGGGCTGGCGCAGGCAGCGCCCGCCCAGGGGCTGAGCCCGCGCCAGCCCTTCCCTCCTGCCGCTCTCTGCAGCTGGCAGAGGACAGGAGCTGCGGCCGAGCACCTGCGCCGGGGCCCTGCGCTACCTGGATAGCCCACAGGAGGCCCTGCGAGGCGGCCGTCCAGGATCATCGGGTGAGCCACGAGCCCGGCTCCCTCCCTCGGCCGGGCGCAGCTCGCCCCCGGCCCGCCTGCTGCCCCGGCAGCGCCGGCCGGCCCGGCGCCGTGAGCCCCGCCGGCCTGGGCGCTGCTGCTGCTGCCGGGCTCTGGCAGCCATGCCCTGGGCGGCAGCGTGCGCCCGCGGGCCCAGGCTGAGCCCTGCCGGGCCAGCAGCCGCGTGTGGCACCAAGCGCCGGCAGCGCCGCTGGCAGGGAGCTGTGCCGCTGGGGCGTGACAGGCTCTGTGTTCTGAGGCATGGCCGGCATGGTCAAGATGGGCCGGAAGGAAGAGCTCCAGCTCCTCGATGAGGGGTGAGTGCGGCAGCGGGCTGACAGCGGGGCTGCCGCTGGGGGAACTGCAAGTCCTGCCCTGGCTGCGGCAGGCTTCGCTCCCTGTGTGGACAAGCACAGAGAGAGATGTGAGGGACACGCGTGGGGGACATTCGTGGCCAGCACCTTCTGGCTGATGCCATTGTCTCCTGCTGCCTGCTGTCTATGGCAAGAGGTGGGAGGTATGGCCCTGGCAGGAAGGCCTCCTTGGCTACCTGCAGATGCAGGCTCTGACCGTGGCTCTGCTCATCTCTCTTCCAGCCCTTCAAGGCCTGAGAAGAGATGACAGCCCTTCCCAAATGAATATAGTGGTTCAGCAGACTATCATTGAGAGATCTGCAGAACTACGTTTATCTGATGGTTCAGAAGAACCATTGCTCCTCCAAGTCCTAAAAACACCACGGAAGAGGAGATCACCTGGAGAGACCCAAAGAGACCAGAAGAGACCAGCTGGAGCTTCAGGCACAGCTGATGATTGGCACAGCTGAGCCTGTGGGAAAGCTGCCACAGCTCCTGCCTTCTCCCTGCCTGCCTGTTGACAACTGCGTGCCTCCCCAGCCCTCAGACCCTGCCCATCCCCTTTCTTCCCTCACCACTCCTCCCTTTGCTTCGCCTTCCATTAATAAACAGTTTGGCTTCTTCACTTTGCCTGCATCCCTGTGGAGCTGAAGCAAATGCGGGGCCCTGGGACACAGAGGCCCCTGCTGCCGTTCTCTCCCAGGCGTGTTTTGTGCACAGAGCCAGAGGAAGGAGGGCAGGTCAGGCTGGAAAGGTGCCTGTGCTGAAGGTGCAGTTGCACAGCAGTGTGCAGTTGCAGATCTTGTTGAGCACGCTGAAGGCCAGCAGTGGGACAAGGGAGCCTGTGTGTCAGGACCAAAGTGGTGTCTGAGGCCCTGCCATATTTGGTCGGCTCTTGTGCACGTCAACAAGATCATGAATAAAACCAGGTCGAAAAATGCTCCCGGAAAGGCAAGATTCCAATTTTAGCAGCTTTTTCCACCTCCACAATGCATGAATTCGTGGGTCTCCTGGATAGGGAATGTTCATCCCAAATTTTCTGCCCACTTGTCTAGGAACACTCTAAATGAAGGTGCTGATGTGGTGATTCAGTCTTCTGAGGTTTTTGGGGTATTTTTGGGGGGATTTCAGGGGCTAGGATAGGAGGAGAAAGCAGGACACGATCCAGATCTGGAAAATCCCATATAGCACTGGAAATGAGGAGAACTCAGTGGAAACAAGCACAATGGTACTGGATGAAAAATAATTTTTACGAAGGAAAAATGGGGAAAATAAGGATAAAATTCCAAATTAATCCATTGGTAAAGAATAACTTTGAGGCGCAATAGGAGAAATTCCAACACAACAGGGTACTAGGGCCTGGGAGGGCCCAAATTTTTGTATTTTATTTAGGAAAATTTTAGATGGGTTTTTTTAAATGTTACTGGATTTTTTTTGAAGAGAGCCCTACTTTTCCTTTCTGAATTGATGGGAAGTTGCCTCCTGTTCATTCTGTGCTGATTTTGCCCATCTTCATTCCTGAATTAAAGATTAAAAACTAAAAAAACAGGAAAAGGATTTTTAAAAAAAGAAATATTAATAATATTATGCATAATATTAATAATGATAATAACAATAAAAAAAGAGTGGTAATAATTGTCATAAATAAGTCATCAAGATTCTGAATATTTCTTCTTTGCAGATTTTTTGGGGAGTAAAAGTTTAGTGTTTTATTTTATAATTTAAAAGATGTTATTTTGCTATGTGTTACCCTGGAGATACAAACTGATTTGGTTTCATGGGTTGTTTGGGTTTCTTCCCTTGAGTTGCTGGGAATTTTTCTGGTTGAAAATTAAAAGGTGTTGAAAATTTTTAAAAAAGGGGGGGAGAAAGAAAAAAAGGGGGAAAAGCAGGGAAAAAAGTAAAAAACAAGGGGGAAAATTTCTTAAAATCTAAAAAGCAAGCCAAAAAGAAGACTTTTGTTTGCAATGTGTGCCTGAGTGCCTTGATTTTTCATGTTTTTGGGGGTAGTCTTGAGCTGCAGAGTTCTTCAGGCAGGATGCTGAGCTTGGTGGAGATTATGGACGCCGAGCCATTCCCAGTTTTCCTTCCCACCTGTAGTATCCGATGCTGTCACACGAAGTCTGTTTTGGAGCACCAAAGGTGCCATTTTTATAAATTCCCAATGCCCAGAATGACATGATTCCATGGGAATTTGTGAGGGGAGCTGGAGGATTCGAAATTCCTGATGCCTGGAATGCTGTTACTCCATGGATTGCCAGTGTTGATGGGAAGTTGTGAGGGGAAGCAAATGACTCTCGACTCCCAACCCCTAGAATGCTGTTATTCCATGGTGTTCTGGTGTTGCCCACCAAATGCAACCCTGGACCATCAAATCTAACTTTTTGACCAATAAATCCCAACTGTTCACCAGCGAATCCAACCTTGGACCTTCAAGTCCAAACTCTATAAAATTCAACCTTAGACCACCAGGGATGGAATGGGATGGGATGAGGTGGGATGGGATGGGATGGGATGGGACCAAGCTGGCAGCAGGCACCAGTCCTGTGGCCCAGCTCTGCCACTCACTGTCCTGTAGTGGCTCGAACAGCACCACCTCTTCAGTCTCCAGTTCTGGATCAGGTTCAGGCTCTTCTTCCTGCTCCTCCACCCAGGTCACCTTGGGCATTCTTGGGGTCTGTGCTCCTGACTTTTTCATCCCTGTTCCATTCTGTCCATGGGAATGTCCCTAGGGTATGGGAAGGGATGGGTGTCAATAGGTGTCAGTGGTGCTAAGCTGGCTACAGGCGCCAGCCCTGTGGCCAAGCTCTGCCACTCACCCTCCTGCAGCAGCTGGATCGGCACAAGCTTCTCGGTATCCATCAGGTTCAGGCTCTTCTCCCTGCTCCTCCACCCAGGCCAGCTTGGACACTCTCAGGAGTCTCTGCTCCATGTCATGATTGGAAGAATGGCTAATTGCAAGACAAATGCCTCTGGAAGGCCACGGGCCACCAAGGCCCACAGTCTTGCCACCAGGTCACCTATAGGAGTAAGACCTTGGAAAAGCTCCGGGTGGGACGTGAACGAGTGCGCTGTGTGGGGGCTCCTCACGGCACCGCTCTGTCCCGTCCTGTCCCATCGTGTGCTCCGAGCACTGTGGCGTGCTCTTGTCACCACCAGCTCCTATGTCACCACGTGTCACCAAGGACCCTTGCACACACTGCCGCCTGCCTTGGGGCCGCCCCCAGCCCACCCAAAGTGGCCCAGGTTGGAAGGAGTGGCTGGCCCCAGGTGTGTAAGGCAGGCCGACAGGATCTTTAGGAAGGGCTCAGAGCATCAGCAAACGCTGCCCTGCCCAGTGACAGGACTCGAGAAAAGGGCAGGGAGCTGGGACAGGGCAAGTTTCATTTCCATATCAGGAAAAGGTTTTTCACCCACAGCACAGTCAGGCACTGGGATGGGTTCCCCATTGACGCAGCCCAGCGGAGCCCGGGCTGGCTCTTGGGAAAACTGCGGCTGTTGGGGTGCATGTTGTTTTGTTGTTCTGAAGTTCTATAGTTGAGTTTTATAAGTTTTATATTTTATCCCCATTAAGTTCTATTAGTTAAAGATGGCGACTTGAGCAAGGGGATTTCCAGGGCTCCCTCCCCCTCCCACAGTGTCAGTTATATGTCAGTCATTTGGGTCCTCCTTATTTCATGTAAATTCTGTTGTCCATCAGTGTCTCCCCTCCTTCGTTGTCCGGGCAACCCCCCTGTCCATCACCCCCAACCCACTCCCCAGATCCAGAAAATTCTCCAGGGTTCGGGTGGTGATTGGGCTAGGGGGGAAAGCCACCCCCTTGGTTTCTGTTAATTGGTTTTCCTATGTCACCTCATTTGATGTATTGTCCTTGATTGGTCATGTTTGTTTTACCCTCCCCCTGGGGTCGGCTTTATAAGGCCTGATCAGGGGGAGGATGTTGGTCAGTTGTTCGTGGCTCCCTACCCTCCTGTGTCCTTCCTGCCCCACAAAAAACCTCGCTCCTTCCACGGACAGCTGGCTGATTCTCGCCTCCTCCCGACTCGCGCAGTTTCACCTTGCCGCTTCCAAGCCTTCACACCCTGCTCTACTGGAGCGCCGCCTCGAGCTACACCGCTGAGGGGCTCCAGGTGGCTGGGAAGCAGCTCTGCTTTCTGCAGCTTGCTGTCTTCCTGGTCAAGACAGACTGCGGCCGCTCGTGACTGTTTAACTGTCTCGTGCTCTGTGGAGCGCCGCCCGGGCTTTCCTAGCGAGCGACGGCAGTTGCTGGCACCCAACGTGGGTGACCAGTTGGGACTTTCCTCGAAGAACCAGCCTCCGAGACCCATCGCCCTAAGTTCTTACTCCCGTGGATTTACAAATCCGCCTGGGCGCGGCAACACCTCCCGTTGAGCCGGTTCCTGGGGCACTCAGGAGCTGCTCCGGGGATCTGCACAGCGAGGACCCCTCGACGCCCCGAGGCGCTGTGTTGCGGAGTCCCTCCAGCCACTTCCCCCCCCCCCCGCTCCTGGACCGGTTTGGTGAGTTCATCACCCCCCCTGTTTTTATAAACCCCCCCGTGGTTGCGACCCTCGCTCCATAGGGAAGGACCCGGGGTGCCCCTGATTCCCGAGGGATAGGGGGGCAAGGTTTGTCACGCGATCCTCAACTCTCATAGGTGAGGCGATCGGGGGGCGGTCCAGGAGTTTCCCTTATTCGTTTTTGCTGAGTGCCTGCTTTTGTGTTGGGTTTGCTCTCTGTTCAGCTTAGCGGGGAGTCCCCGAGCTCCTTAGTGGGGGAGGGATAACTGGCTCTCCGCGAGGCTGACAAGGGGCGGCTCCCTTTAATCCTGTTCAGTTGTCGCGGTCTCCCGAGTGGCGCCGGTGAGGTCCGCGGCTCCCTACCCCTGTTCTGTTGTTAGTTTTCTGCTCCTTTCCTCGGGTTTTTCTTTGTGGCTGGTTGCGGAGGCTGCGAGGTCATTCTAAATCCGAGCCATGGGTGCAAGGCTCTCGACCTCGCAGCGAGAATCTGTTCATTTGTGTTATGCCTTTCTGTTTGGCGCGGAGCTCCCGTTAAAGAAAGGGGAGATCAGGAGCCTGATCCGCTGGGTCTCCTCCCAGTTCAAAGAGTTTTCCCCTGAGCAGTGCAAGAACCTCACATTTTGGGAAGAGGTTCTAAGAAAATTGTCCGATCTGGCTCGCTCAGAGGAGATTGATATCACTAAAAGATTAAAATTGGCAAGACACCTGCATTGGGTGGCGAATTAGTAACTGCGTTAAAAATAAAAAGAGCTAAGGAACTGGGAGGACGCTCAGCCGCTGCCGGTGCTCCAGTTGCCCGGCAGCGATCATTTCACTCTCACGCGACAAGTTTCAAGTTCTGTGGTTTCCCCCGGTTCTGTCCCTACCAGTGTCCCTACCCCTCAACCCTCTCCTTCTACCCCTAAAAGCTCTGAGATCCTGAGGCGGGCAGCCCCGAGCCACAGACGGCCTCGAGATCCATCCGAGGGCCCGTCTCAGGCGGCCCAATCCCCCCGCTGCCGGCGATCAACGGCCGGATCGCGGGCAGCCTCTCCCTGTCCCTCGCCTTCCCCTAACCCCAGATACCAAGTTCTAAAATCCCCTAAGTTAAATGCTAAAGTTCACTTCGTGGTCCCCTCACAAGATGGCTCCTATGGAGCACAAGATGGCGGGGGCCACGAGGCACCGTGGGAGGACTCCCTTCCCCATGAACCCCAGGGCCGACCATCGCCCAACCCCTTCCTTCCGCTTCCCAACCCTTTCCTCCCTGAAGACCCTCCCAGTTACACCTCCTCTCCTTGGCCCACCTCCTCGGTTGTCCCTCCCACAGCTCCGCCTGCAGCTCCGCCTGCTGCCCCGCCTTTCCATCTAGCTCCACCCCCGTCCAGCGTGATCTCCCAGCCCCTCCCACCAGGTTCCGGTTCCCACGCCCCCGCTTCCGTTTCCCACGATCCGCCATCTTGGTCGGCATTGGGGGCGGAGGGGGAGCGCGTGGGAAATTCCAGCCCTGGCACGCCAAATTCCATCATGGCTGCCCCGGTGACATTTCACCGGCGGCAAGGGGGGAGGTGGGACATCCGCTGGACGCCCGTTTCGAGATCGGCCATCCGCGAGCTCTGCAAGGCCCAAAAGGAATTTGGTTCTTGCAGTGAGTTTTTTAAAGGCCTCCTCAACACCACCCTCCGGGAGAATGAGCTCGTTCCGTGCGCTGTGAGGCAGATTTTCTCATGCCTCTTGAACGAGTCTCAGTTCTCCCGGTGGGAGGAGGGGTGGAGGCAAGCAGTGGCTGATCTCCTCCCGGAGATATTGGCTCAGCCCAATATCTCCCGGGATGCGAACGGGAACCCCTGACCGTCGGACATCTTTGCGGTCTGGGGGATTGGGAGAAGGGGCAAACAGCAGCGGAGCTCATACCGTCAGAGGCCCTTGAGAAGGCCACTCAGGCAGGAGCTCAGGAGTTTTTTAAAGTTGTTGTTTGAGTGCCCCCAGTTCCCGTGTTCCTGCTTCAGCAGGGTCCCGAAGAACAATTTGATGACTTTGTTATGCAGCTACAAGCCGCAGCAAAGTTTGAAAATGTCTCAGAGGCCACCAGACAGGAGATGGTCGCAGCCATTGTGGCCTCAAACGCTAACCAGGCCTGCAAGGCCGCAATTCTCAGCCTTCCTTTGCAGCCGCCGCCCACCCTCAAACAAATGCTGCTAGTCTGTGCCCGGAAGGTTCCAGCACTCCACCAGACTAGCAGCACCAAGACGCCTGCCTCCAACAAGCGCGTGTCGGTGATCGAGGGGCCGGAAGTCCACCTATACTACCCAGAAGATCCGGTCGAGGCTGCAGCGGCTCAAGGACCCGGGACACCGCGTTTACAGCAGTGCGGGCACTGTCATCTTTGCATGAAGGAGGGACACTGGATGCCGGACTGCCCCCTGCGGAAAGAATTCTACCAGTTCCGCAGGGACAGGCAGTCTGGCAATCCCGCCGGAGGAGCCCCCTCCTCAAAAAACTAGAGGGGGAGCGCAGCCAGCCCCTGCGCACTGACATAAATAAGGGCGGGCATTTAACATCCACACAGCGCAGGGGAGGGGAGGAGCAGGGAGGAGGCCCGCCGCCAGCACCCCCAATGTCATCGGGGGAGGTTCTTGAGACCAATGTTACCGGACTTTCAATTTCTCTTACAGGACGTGACAAACCACCGACCTTGACTTTCGGGGAGACAGCCTGCCTTGGTTGTGCGGCTCCATCTCCCTCACCAGAACCCGTGTTGACAACCGATTGTTATGCTTCACCTTACAGGTTGTCGACGCGGGAGGACCTTCACTTTCAGGACTCCAACTTGCGATTTCTGTCAGTGCAACCCACCGCCGCAGGTACCTGGAGCCGGCTGGACCATCATTACGTCGTCGTGGGGGACACCAAGTTCACACCGCTGGATTTGCAGGTTTTTCCGGCCTTGGTGTCCTCGGACCAGCACAGGTTTGAGGTCGCTGTAGGGTGTCTACATCCACCCATGTTCCTCCCTAAGGGCACTATCATCGCCCAAGCCATCCCAGTCCCAGCCATCTATGATATCGTGGTCGGGGACTGGGACCCAGATTGCCCAGGCCAGCGCTCTGGCCTCCCCCGCCGTCGTCTGCGGAGGGAGGAGGAGCTGCGCAACACCCACACCATGGCCTGGGCGCAGAAACTGGGGGCTGCCAAGCCGAGGCTTGAGTGCAGCTTGGCTCAGGGGGGGGACACAATCAACATCAGGGGGATGTTGGGCACGGGGGCGGACGTGACGATCATTCCCGCTCGGGAATGGCCGTCACACTGGGAGCTTCAAAACGTGGAAGGACACATCCAAGGTGTTGGGGGTTCCCAATTGGCAAGACAGTCAAGGAGCTTCGTAAAAATTACGGGGCCGGATGGGCAATTGGCTCGTGTACGCCCATTCGTTTTGAATTACAGCGAGCCTCTCTGGGGGAGAGACAACCTTGAACAGTGGGGAGCCAAAATTGACCTTCCGGCTCCTCGCCCGGTTTTCCGGGTAGCGGTCGCTGAAGAGCGCGTCACCTGGAAATTGAATTGGCGATCAGATGTTCCAGTACAGGTGAAGCAGTGGCTGCTAAACAAACAGAAATTACAAGCGCTCAACGAGCTCGTGCAAGAGCAGCTCCAAAAGGGCAACCTGGTCGAGACCACCTCACCGTGGAACTCGCCAGTGTTTGTCATCAAGAAGTCATCTGGCAAATGGAGGCTCTTGCACGACCCTCGCCAAATTAATGCAGTAATTGAAGATATGGGTGTCCTCCAGCCAGGGATGCCATCCCCTACGATGCTCCCCCGAAATTGGAATCTGGCCGTCATCGACATAAAAGATTGTTTTTTCCAAATTCCCCTTCACCCGGATGATGCCCCACGTTTTGCATTTACAGTTCCAGCAGTGAACAGACAGGCTCCCGGTAAGCGTTACCACTGGCGAGTCCTCCCGCAAGGAATGAAGAACTCACCTGTTATCTGCCAGTGGTACGTTGCCGCCCTTCTCGCACCTATTCGCGAGGCCTACAGCGACGTCGTCATCCATCACTACATGGATGATGTGCTGGTCTGTGCCCGCGACGACGACCAGCTGGCACACGTGCTCTCCCGTGTCAGCGATCGTTTAATCTCTGCGGGATTTGAGTTAGCGGAGCACAAAATTCAAAAGATGCCGCCCTGGAAATATCTGGGCCTTGAGATCACGAAGCGGACCATTGTGCCGCAAAAATTGGCTATCCACCTAAAGGTGGAAACCTTGGCGGACGCCCATCAGCTGTGTGGGGCGTTGAATTGGGTGAGGCCCTGGCTAGGCATTACCACCGAGGACCTAGCCCCCCTCTTCAAATTACTTGAAGGGGGAGAGGCGCTCAGTTCGCCTAGGGACCTTACCCCAGAGGCCGAGGCGGCGCTAGAGAAAATCGCAGGACTGCTTGAGGCACGGCAGGCCCACCGATACCCATCCGACCTGCCGCTCAAATTCATTGCTATTAGGCCGACTGCCACACCTCCACGGTCTCATTTACCAATGGGACCAGTCCCAAGATACCATCGAAGGGTCGGGCAAGGACCAGGGCACTGGCGACCCCCTCTTAATCATAGAGTGGGTGTTCCTCAGTTGCCATCGGTCCAAGAGGATCACAAGCCACATGAGCTGGTAGAACTGAACTGATCCGGAAAGCTCGCTTCCGGATCAGGGAGTTGGCAGGAGAGGAGTTCGCGTGCATTCACTTACCAATTGAATTAAAATCGGGCAAATTTCAAATTGAAATACTAAATGAACTTCTTATGGAGAGCGAAGTTCTCCAATTCGCGCTCGCAGACTACACCGGGCAGATCGACGTTGCGCGGCCTTCCCATCCGCTGTTCAACGTCGGTCTGCAATTCAAATTTTCTAACAAAAGGTTATTAAGCCGGAAACCCCTGGAAGCCCTGACAGTTTTCACAGACGCGTCCGGGGGGTCCCACAAGGAAGACAGACTTGCTAAGTCTGCCATGACTTGGGTGGATCCCCAAACTCAGCGTTGGGAGAAGGAAGTTAAGAGGGTCGAAGGTTCCCCTCAGGTCGCTGAGTTGGACGCAGTCGTCCGGGCATTCGAAAAGTTCCAGGACCGGCCATTTAATCTGGTGACCGATTCGGCCTATGTCGCCGGTGTAGTCGCACGAGCGGAGAACGCAGTTCTCCAGGAAGTTCAGAATTCGGCCCTGTATCGCTTGCTTTCGAAACTCGTTAAGTCCATCTCCCAGAGAAAGCAAGCATACTATGTGATGCACACGAGGTCCCACACTGACCTGCCAGGGTTCATTGCAGAAGGGAACCGCCGGGCAGATGCCCTGGCGGGGAACGACTGCATTGAGCCCGAGGAGGCCCTGGCTTGCGGAGCTACATGGGCCCCACTCCCGCAGGTGTTCGAACAAGCCAAGCCTAGCCACCAGCTGTTCCATCAGAATGCGCCTGGCCTGGTTCGCCAGTTCCATCTGACGCGCGACCAGGCCAAGGCCATTGTGGCGACATGCCCCCAGTGCCAGCAGAGTCAGCCTCTATCACTGCCTGCTGGTGCTAACCCGAGGGGCTTAGCGAGCTGTGAGGTGTGGCAAACTGATATCACCAAAATTCCGTCATTCGGCCGCCTCAAGTACGTCCATGTGTCGGTTGACACATTCTCTGGTGCCATCTTTGCCTCTGCCCACACAGGGGAGAGGGCCCTGGACGTGCAAAAACACCTCCTCCAGGCTTTCTCCATGCTGGGTATCCCCAAGGAGATCAAAACTGACAATGGCCCAGCCTATATTTCCAGGGAGCTCCGCGACTTCTTGCAGAGGTGGGGAATAGGCCATAAGGCCGGCATCCCCTATTCCCCTACGGACAAGCCGTGGTGGAGCGGTCCCATCAGAGCCTTAAAAGGGTCCTCAGTCATCTGACCCCGGCTAGGAAAGCCCGGGCGGCGCTCCACAGAGCACGAGACAATTAAACAGTCGCGAGCGGCCGCAGTCTGTCTTAGCTAGGAAGACAGCAAGCTGCAGAAAGCAGAGCTGCTTCCCAGCCACCTGGAGCCCCTCGGCGGTGTAGCTCGAGGCGGCGCTCCAGTAGAGCAGGGTGTGAAGGCTTGGAAGCGGCAAGGTGAAACGCGCGGAGTCGAGGAGGAGAGACGAGAATCAGCCAGCTGTCCGTGGAAGGAGCGAGGTTTATTAAGGGCAGGAAGGACACAGGAGGGTAGGGAGCCACGAACAACTGACCAAGATCCTCCCCCTGGTCAGGCCTTATAAAGCCGACCCCAGGGGGAGGGTAAAACAAACATGACCAATCAAAGGACAATACATCAAATGAGGTGACATAGGAAAACCAATTAACAGAAACCAAAGGGGTGGCTTTCCCCCCTAGCCCAATCACCACCCGAACCCCGGAGAACTTTCTGGATCTAGGGAGAGGGGTGGGGGTGATGGACAGGGGGGTTGCCCGGACAACGAAGGAGGGGAGACACTGATGGACAACAGAATTAACATGAAATAAGGAGGGCCCAAATGACTGACAGATAACTGACACCGTGGGAGGGGGAGGGAGCCCTGGAAATCCCCTTGCTCAAGTCGCCATCTTTAACTAATAGAACTTAATGGGAATAAAATACAAAACTTATAAAACTCAACTTTAGAACTTCAGAACAACAAAACAACACGCACCCCAACATCTCCCCCTTTTTTAAACTAAACGAAAACAAAGGAACTTGGGGAAGATGGGGGGCCAAAACTTCAAACATGTAAACAACCATAAGAGTCTCTAGAGAGTCCAACTTAAAGTCCTGAGCCCTCTGGGGCTGCCTCGACACTATCAAAGCTGCCACTGATGTTATCTGCAGCCTCTGGCCTCCGCTGTCGTCTGGTTCCTCGGCTTCCCCGCTGTCGATGGTTCGGGGAACATCTCCACATACGTGGCCGCCTCTGGGGAGAGAGCAGAGGAAGCGGAGCCAGGACCGCATTGGCAGAAGGCGTCGAGGTCAGCCGCTTGATGACTGCTTCAGAAGGGTCCAGAGGGCCAGGGAACTCAGGAGAACGACAATGATAACAAAACAACAAAACCCAAGTCCTTTAAAAGAGTGATGGCCCAGCCCGAAAGCCCAGAGTCTGAAAAGGTGGTAAAGCCAGTCAGTTGATTCCTGCTTGATGTCGGCGATGTTCTGCCGGAGCTGGTGGACCTCGGCCTGGATGTCTGGTGCCTTGGTCTTTAAATCGAAGCAACACATGCCCTGGAACTCCCTGCAGCTATGATGGTGCTTGAGCAGCAGGAAGTCCAGGGCAGCTTGATTTTGGAGAACCGCCTGCCTGGTGATTCTCTCCTCTGCTAGGAGGTCCGTCAGTGCGGCTGATGTCAAATTGGCTTGTTTAGCTGCCCAACATTCTAATTCACCCAACTCGCCCAGGGCCTTGGCAACTGCGACCCAGGGCAACAACACAGACATAGCGACCCTTTTGACTTTGGCCAATGCTCAATTTTGGAGTCGCAGTCAGAGCCAATTGGTTCAGCATGCCTTTTGGACCGGATCATGTACCCTGTTCCATTTTCATTCTGCCAATCCGTGATTTGAGTCATGTTGGGAGAAAACAAGGTCAGCCGACCCAGGGTACAGGGGCCTCCTATCAGCTGGGAGGGGATGCCTGCCCAGGCTCGGTCGCCACAAATCAAAAACAGATTCATAGGAAGCTTACGGGAAAAATAATCAAGAGTGGCAGGGGCGGCAATGTTAACGTTGGTTTGACACCAGCTCCCTGCCTTGAATTGGGGTTTGGGCTTCGGAAGGAACATAACATATGGGGTCGGTGGGACATCGTAATTGGGGGAGAACGTAAAACACAGAGGGGCTTTGGCGGCGCCGAGCAGCTGAAATTCAAGAGGGGGTTCCCCGAGCCTGCCCTTTGGGAAGCGAGTCCCCTCCCTCTCCCCAGATGACACGGGGGCTGGTACTAGCCCCCTGGGGCAACAGCTCGGGGGTTTCTCCCACCTCTTGAAAGCTACCGCCATAAAGGGCGGCAGCTGGTCAATGGGCACTGGGATCCCTACCAGGCTGGTTCCCAAGGGGTTCTCCGGAGCACCAGCATCCAGACAAATGTCGTCCCTGCCGAGGGTCCTGGCCATCATCTTCCAAATATTTTCGTGTGGTTGCTGGATGGGCCAGGCAGTTCCCACGGCAAGGCACAACAGGAAGGTCCACCACGCAGGAAGGGTCAGGCTGGGCATCTTTAACTGAAACAAACAGAAGGCGACATGAGCAAGGGTAAGTTTGCGCAGGGGGAAAGAACATAAGGTTACTGAGTGGGAGGGGGGGAGGACTCCCAGAGCCACAGAGGGAGCAGGTTTTCCTCGAGCTGATGTTCTGTTGGCTCAAGGGTTGGCTCTGGGGCCTCCTGGATCGGGGGGAGCTCCCGCCTCCTCCGCCGCCAGCTTGCGACCTTGACTTGGGGTGGTCCTTTGGCCCGCGTTGGTGTGCGGGGCACATAAGGGCGACCCACCGGGAAGGGGACCCACTTGGGGCCCGAGGGAGTCGACACGCAAGCGTATCCTCCCCCAGGTCACAAGAGGAAAGGGCCCCTCCTGCTGGTAGGTCTCCGGATCCCTCACCAGAACCGGAGGCTTCTCCTTCGCTTTCAGGCTGTCGTGCCCCCTGAAGTGCCTCACAATGGGAGGCTCTAAGTGCTCAAAGGAGCAATTCAAAAAATTTAAGGTGTAGATTGCACGCGATAGCTGGATGTGGGGTGATTCCATCTTCATAGCCGGGGTCAGATGACTAAGGACCCTTTTGAGGCTCTGATGGGACCGCTCCACCATGGCTTGTCCCAGAGGGGAATAGGGGATGCCTGTCTTATGGCCTATTCCCCACCTCTGCAGGAAGTCGCAGAGCTCCCTGGAAATATAGGCTGGGCCATTGTCAGTTTTGATCTCCTTGGGGATACCCAGCATGGAGAAAGCCTGGAGGAGGTGTTTTTGCACGTCCAGGGCCCTCTCCCCTGTGTGGGCAGAGGCAAAGATGGCACCAGAGAATGTGTCAACTGACACATGGACGCATTTTGAGGGGCGTCGAATGATGGAATTTTGGTGATATCGGTTTGCCACACCTCACAGCTCGCTAAGCCCTTCGGTTAGCACCAGCAGGCAGTGATGGAGGCTGACTCTGCTGGCACTGGGGCATGTCGCCACAATGGCCTTGGCCTGGTCGCCAAGTAGATGGAACTGGCGAACCAGGCCAGGCGCATTTTGATGGAACAGCTGGTGGCTGAGTTTAGCTTGCTCGAACACTTGCGGGAGTGGGGCCCAGGTAGCTCCGCAAGCCAGGGCCTCCTCGGGCTCAATGCAGTCGTTCCCCGCCAGGGCATCTGCCCGGCGGTTCCCTTCTGCAATGAACCCTGGCAGGTCAGTGTGGGACCTCGTGTGCATCACATAGTATGCTTGCTTTCTCTGGGAGATGGACTTAACGAGTTTTGAAAGCAAGCTATACAGGGCCGAATTCTGAACTTCCTGGAGAACTGCGTTCTCCGCTCGCGCGACTACACTGGCGACATAGGCCGAATCGGTTACCAGATTAAAGGGCCGGTCCTGGAACTTATCGAATGCCCGGACGACTGCGTCCAACTCAGCGACCTGAGGGGAACCTTCGACCCTCTTAACTTCCTTCTCCCAACGCTGAGTTTGGGGATCCACCCAAGTCATGGCAGACTTAGCAAGTCTGTCTTCCTTGTGGGACCCCCCGGACGCATCTGTAAAAACTGTCAGGGCTTCCAGGGGTTTCCGGCTTAATAACCTTTTGTTAGAAAATTTGAATTGCAGACCGACGTTGAACAGCGGATGGGAAGGCCGCGCAACGTCGATCTGCCCGGTGTAATCTGCTTGAAGCCTTAATTGGAGAACTTCGCTCTCATGAGAAGTTCATTTAGTATTTCAATTTGAAATTTGCCCGATTTTAATTCAATTGGTAAGTGAATGCACGCGAACTCCTCTCCTGCCAACTCCCTGATCCGGAAGCGAGCTTTCCGGATCAGTTCTGCCACCAGCTCATGTGGCTGTGTGATCCTCTTGGGACCGATGGCAACTGAGGAACACCCACTCTATGATTAAGAGGGGTCGCCAGTGCCCTGGTCCTGCCCCCCTTCCCTTCGATGATGGTATGCGGGACTGGTCCCATTGGTAAATGAGACCGGGAGGTGTGGCAGTCGGCCTAATATGATGAATTTGAACGGCAGGTCCGGATCGTGTCGGGTGGGCCTGCCGTGCCTCAAGCAGTCCTGCGATTTTCTCTAGCGCCGCCTCTGGGGGGAAGGCTGGTCCCTAGGCGAACTGAGCCTCTCCCCTTCAAGTAATTTGAAGAGGGGGCTAGGTCCTCGGTGGTAATGCCTAGCCAGGGCCTCACCCAATTCAACGCCCCACACAGCTGATGGGCGTCCGCCAAGGTTTCCACCTTTAGGTGGATAGCCAATTTTTGCGGCACAATGGTCCGCTTCGTGATCTCAAGGCCCAGATATTTCCAGGGCGGCATCTTTTTGAATTTTGTGCTCCGCTAACTCAAATCCCGCGAGATTAAACGATCGCTGACATCGGGAGAGCACGCGTGCCAGCTGGTCGTCGTCGCGGGCACAGACCAGCACATCATCCATGTAGTGATGGATGATGACGCCGCTGTAGGCCTCAGCGAATAGGTGCGAGAAGGGCGGCAACGTACCACTGGCAAATAACAGGTGAGTTCTTCATTCCGCTAACGGGAGGACCTCGCCAGTGGTAACGCCACCGGGAGCCTGTCTGTTCGACTGCTGGGCGAAGGACGGCATCGCGGCGCCAGGCCAGGAGTGGGGAATGGCAAAGGGGTTCTGCCTGCGGTTGAACCTGGTGAGCCGCTGCTCAGTGGTTCAGGATCTACCTAAGTGCGTAACGGAGCGGTCCAAAGAGAAGGAGGAGGCTCCTTGATTGTGAGGTTCCACAGGCAAAGGTTTATCCCAAGGGAAGGATTCAGCAGCCAAGAGCTGCCAGCACTTCTGTGCAACGGATTTTATCGGGGTACAACTCAGGGGTGGATAGAAACGATTGACCAAGAAGGAATCTGCAGGGGAGGAG
>NW_022148560.1:0-17069 GCF_901933205.1 Camarhynchus parvulus | reverse complement strand
GTTTGACACATTTGTCACACGGAGGGGGGGTTCTGTCCTTAGGGGGCACATCCAGGGGGCTCCTGTCCTGGGGGGATCCTGTCCCAGGGGGGACACATGCTGGACAAGGGGCTTCTGTCCTGGAGCATGGCAGCTTTGGAGAGGTCCAGACTTCTCCATTCTTGCTCGTCCCCTGCAGGATCTGAGCCGGCAAGAGCAGCTGGGGAACGGAGCCCCTGGGCAGGAAGGAGCTCCCAAACTCCTGCTCCTTGAAGCCAGTGGCCATGCAAGGGTGGGGCCCAGCCATGGCCCAGCCCCACTGCACAGGGATGGCCATTGCCCAGCCCTGCTCTGGCCAGCCCCAGCTGGCAGCCAGCACCTGAGGGTCCCCCCTGCCCCCTTGGCTTTGATTCTGGCAGCTTTAGAGCTGCTGCAGAGGTGAGAATTCCGTGGGTGGAAAAAGGCCTTGGCTGTGGTTTGCTCAGCCCTGCAAGAAGCAGAAAACCCCAAAGGGAGCCCAAGCAGTGGCTCTGTGAGGGCCTTTGATGGTTTTCAGAGCAGGGCTGGCTGGAAACACCCCTGCAGGGGCAGCTGTGAGGGAGCCAGTCCAGAAATGCAGCAATTGATCATTTGTTCCTCTTGGTAAGGGACTGAGAGAGCTCCAGAACAACTGCAAATCCCACACCAATCTGCTCAACAAGCTGACCTGGACCCTCGTCTTGAACAAAACCTGCAGCCTTCAAGAACCTCATGGAAAGAATGTTTGGTCTCCGGCTGTGGCCATCAAATAACAGGGAAAAGTGTGGAAATATCGACTGGACGCTCTGCCCTTTGGCCATGGTAGAGCTGCTGGGAGGGACCCTGTAGGAATCCATAAAGTTAGAGGGTTTCAAGTTTGTGAGAAAACAGACAGGTCTCAGTGCAGCAGAGTTATGGATATTTCTGATGCATCTTGTTAAGCTGTAGCGAAGACGTGAAGAATTGAACAATAGAGCTATGTATTAGCGATTCGGAATAACTTTCTAAGTTGCAAAAGGTTTCTATAGCAAAGTTGAAATTATGAATAGGGTTTATGCTTTGTCTTCTTATAAATGAACAAGCAAGTATTGTTTTAACTCCAGCTACGTGTGCTTATGTTGATTAGATAGAATCACTGTCAATATGCTTTCTCTCTGTGTAATTGGCTAAGATGAGTATTTGGTGACTTGTAACAAGTAAGTTTCTTTGGCTTGCTGCCTAGATGCGAACTGTCAAGATCTTTGCATAGGCAAAACTATGTATTATAAAGATTCTAGAAAATAAATGGTTCCGACACATCCATCAGTAGTCCCATCCCGTTCGTGCCTGTATATAAACTGCCGGCGCAGACCCTGTCTAGATTCCAGGTGTCCCCACTTTCCTTGGCAGATATTGCTCATTTAAATTAGTAGCCAACTCCTGGGTTCGAGAGTGGATGGGACAGACAGCCCAAGAGCAGACAGGGTCAGGGACTTGGCCACTTCATGCTCTGCCTTTTAAGCCAGTTGTGTCACCAAGGGCCCTCTCCCCAGGTGGCACTTCTGGTCATCCAGCCACTCAGGAGCTGGCTTTGGCAGAGCGTCACACCGTCCCCAGTGTGCCATGGCTGACAGACTGATGGACAGAGGGGGCCCTGTCTCACCAAAAGCAAGGCCTGACCCAACTCTGCCACACACAGCTGTTCCAAAATGTCTCCAGACATGAAACTTCTCCTGTCTCTGACACCCCACCCTGTGCAATGGCCTTATCCCGACTGCCCTGGAAAAGCGGGAGGCTCTGGAAGCCCCACAGTGGCTTTGTGACATCCTGGTGTGGGGAAAATGGCAGAGGAGGGGTTTGGGACAGGGGACAAGATAATCCAGAGCCTCCTGAAGGCCACTTTGGCCATCAGAGCAAGGAAGGTCCAGGGCCCTGCCAGGTTCCTCTGGTAGAGGAAATGTGTTGGGGACAGCATCTGGGGTTTGTTCCTTTTCGGTGGTTTTCCTTTGAAATCATTCCTTTTTTGAGGATTTGGACTCTGAACCTTTTGCTGTTGCTGTTGGTTTTATTGTCTCTTGTTGCCGTTTCAGGAAATTGTTCTTCTCTCAGCCCTTTGGGATCTTTGTGCCCCCACAGGGAGGCAGGGGGGCAGTTTTTAGTGGCAGCACACACACGAGTGGGTACCCCATGGGTGGAGACCCCCAGTGCCCCCCAGTTCCCCCCAGTGTCACAGCACATTCCGTAGATGTCACGGGTTCCAGCGGTCGCCCCTGGGGTCCCCGGGGGCTCTGCGTAGGGGGTCACCTGGGGATCCTGGAGGGTGGTGGCACGGGGACGCCAAGAGACACGGGCTGTGGGATCTGGGTGGGGTGACACTCGTGGGTGCCGTGTCCCTCTGTGTGTGTCCCCCCGTACTCACCCCTGCCCTCTTGGTGACCACGGCGTGGGCCCCACAGCACCTCCCTCCTCTGGGGGGGCGGGGGATCCGGGGGGGCCTGAGGGAATAAAGGGGATGTGGGGGAGGGAATGGGAGGTCTTGGGGGTTGGGGTAAAAGGGGAGAGTGTGGTTTGAGCCCCCCACTCACTTTTCCTGGTGCTTCCTGGCAGCTGCAGAGAAAGAGGGGAGGGGTGACTGTGGGGTCCCAGGGCCCTGAACCCTCTCAGGATTTCTGAACCCCCACAGGACTCTCAATTCACCTCAGGACCCCCAAGCATCCCTGAAGCCCCTCAGAATTCATTAATCTCCCCAGTGCCCCCGACCACCTCAGCCTCAAGAGCCCAAAGCCCAGTGGGGACAGAGATCCACCAAACAATCCCAGGACCCCTGAAAGAACCCCCAATATCCATGGAGGACCCTCCAGTGTCTCCCCAAACCCGGCAGGACCCCAAGCCATGGTCACAATTTTGGGACTGTGGGTGCTGCCCTATCACTCCCCAACTCTGAGGCCTCTACAGCTCCCTGGGACCCCCCGTCCCCCCATTGTCACCCACCCACACGGTGCCACCAGTGCCAGGCCACAATGACACCCACAAGCAGGAGCAGGAACAAAAGGGCCCCACCGACCCCTGCGGCCACTGCAAGAAACAGAGGGGGACACATCAGGGTCACCCATCACTGGAGGGGTCCTACACTCCCTGGTGACCCCATGGGGCCTCACCTGTGTCCCTGTGTCCCCATGTTTTCACCATCAGGGTCAGCTCAGAGCTGAGTGGCCAGAAAACGCGGTGCCCGTCTTGTCCCAGCTGGTTGGTGGCCACGCACTGGTAGGTGCCCGAATGTCCCACATCGATGTCCCCGAGCTCCAGGAGGGGACCCCGGGCCACCTCCTGCCCATTTTGCAGCCAGGTGAAGGTGACAGGGGCTGAGCCCACCTGCACTGAGCAGCGCAGGGTCACGTTGTCTCCTGCACGCACCTGGTGTGACAGGGGACCGGGGGTGATGGTGGCATTGGACACAGGCACTGTGGGCACAGAGACGTGGCTGGCACTGGGGGAGGTGGGATGGGGGTGCCGTGGGTGGGGTCACCCCCAGCCCGAGGGTCCCGCTCACCCAGGACGGTTACATTCAGGGGGTCACTCTCGTCCATGCTGTCCCCGTCGCTGACCCGGCACCGGTACTGGCCACTGTCATTGTCCCCAGCGTGGTGCAGGTCCAGGCGGGGGTCGGAGCCCAGCAGTGCCCCAGAGCCCTCCTGGTGCCAGAAGAAGGACAGGGCACCAGTCCCCATGGCCACTGTGCAGCTCAGCACGAGACAGTCCCCGAGTGCCACCTGTCCCCCGGTGGGCTGTGCTGACAGGGACACCCCCGAGATCGGAACCCCTGCAGGAGAGGGGGGGACACCAGGGGACAGTGAGAGACACAGGGGGTTCAGGGAGGGGCTGGGGAACTCCAGTTGGAGAGGGGGTGCAGAGATTCAGGGAGGGGGGCTTAGAAAGGAACCCCGAGGGATGATGGGGGGGTCAGGGAGGGAACACCTGGAGAGGGAGGGGGGCAACACCAGGGAGGGTATGGGGACACAGGGAGGGGATGGGGGATGGTGTGACCTGGGGAATGTGCAGAGACTTCAGAGAGGGGTGAAGGGACCCAGGGAGGGGTGAGAGGACGCGATGAGGGATGGAGGGAAACACGATCCAGGAATGGGGGGACCTGGGGAGGGACTCGGGGCAGCAATGGCAGGACATGGCAAAGGTGCCAGGGAAGGATGGGGGTACCCATGTAGGGGTTGGGGGACCCAGTGAGGGACCCGAGAAAGGAGGGTGGGAGCCAGGGAGGGATCCAGGAAAGGTTGGGTGCCCCATGGCAGATGTCAGGGAGGGCTGGGGGATGCCAGGCAGTGTGGGGGACCCAAGGAGGCCGTGGGGGCTCCCCGTGCCCATCCCCGCACTCACTGTGCACCATGACACGGAGCCGGGCGCTGCTCTTCCACACGGCCCCCGCCTCGGAGCGCACCTGGCAGCTGTAATTCCCCGAGTGGGAGACCCCCACGGCGGGCACCAGCAGCTGCAGGGACCCCTGCGGGCCCCCCACCACCTGCCCGTCCCGGTAGAACACGTGCAGGAGGGGGGCTCGGGGCCGCAGGGGGCTGGGGGTGCTGAGGCAGCTGAGAGTCAGGGGGGACCCCACGGTGGGCTCGGGGGAACCCTCCAGCACCGGCACAGGGAAGAGCTCTGGGAAGGAGAGAGGAGGTGAGGTCTGTGACTCTGAGTCCAGTGGGAAGTGGCTTTGGGGGTGTCAGGAGGTTGGAGTTCCAGCCGTGGGGGTGCTCACCATGCACTGTCACTGTCACTGCTGCTGACCGTGGCTGCCAGGACCCCACCAAGCACTCACATCCGTAGCGGCCGCTGTGGTGCAGCTGCAGGGGGGACAGGGACAGTTTGGTCCTTCTCAGAGACCCCCACCAGATCCTTCTCATCCTGGTGAAAAGACACCCTGGTGACCAGGTTGTCCTGCTGGCCCCTGCAGCGCAGTGTCACCGTGTCGCCCTCCAGCAGTGCCTGTGCTGGCACCTGCAGCACCAGTGGGTCTGTGGGACAGGAAGGTCACATCTCACTGATGGGACCATTCTGAGGTGGCTGCCCATAGCACCGGGGACATCTGGGTGCTCTGGAGTGCACTGGGGTGCAGTGGGATGTCCCTGTGTGCAGAGCACAGGCTCTGGTCACACAGGGGGTGTGAGGCCACCCACAGAGTGGAGCCCACCCTGAGTTCTCCCTGGGGTGCCAGGCTGGGGACATTTAAATCCCCCTCACCATCTAAGACTGTCATAGGGGGGCTGAGCCCAGTTCCAGGTCTGTCACACGTGTAGGTGCCACTCTCAGTGACAGTGAGGCGGTGCTGTCCCTCCTGCTTCCATCGCTGCCCATCCCCGAGCCCTGGCAGGTCAGTGTCACCCGGTCCCACAGCACCGCCGGCCTCCAGGGGGGCTCCACCAGGAGCTGGGTGGTCTGGGCACCTGTGGGTGACAGGGGACACCAGCCTGCCAGGGCCAGTGTGGGGCTGGGGACAGCGGGGTGGGGCCATGGCATCCCCCGAGGACTCACCAGCGAGGCCGAGGGTCTGGGCTGGAAGGGAGAAGGGACAGGGCTGGGTGAGGGTGGCACTGCAGGGACAGCGGCACCAGGGTACAGGGTGTGGTGGCTGTCCCCAAAAACTGTCCCTGTGGGGACAGCACTTCTTGTGGGAAAGTGTTTCTGGGATATCCCAAAAAGATTTGGATAGGCAGAGGAACATGCCTGTGTCACAGCCACCCGTGCACCACATCCCTGTGGCACAGACACCGTGGGAACAGGGACACTGAGGCCACCCTGGGCTGAGGCACAACATGGGGACACTGTGAACAACCCAGACACAAGGACACCACGGACACAGCCCATGCTGGCCCAGGTCACCCCCACCAGCTCATGATCCCATCCCCATGATCCCATCCCCATGGCCACATCCTCCCCATTCTTGTCCCCTTCTGTCCCTGCATCCCCGTTCCCTTGTCCCTATCCCCAGAGCTACCTGAGCCCAAAGGTGCCAGTCCCCACATTGCTGTCCCCACATCCCCATCCCCAAATTTCTGCCCCCTGTTCCTGTCCCCAAAGCCACCCTACATCCCCAGTCCCCCCAAGGTTCACTGTGGGTAACATGGACTGGCTCTGCTGGCATTGGGGACCTCAGGGGACCCCACAGTCCCCCTGTGCCCCCTCCCCTCCCCATCCCCAGGGTGTCAGGCCCGTGCCCGGGGCACTCACCCCACAGGAGCAGCGCCACCTTCCCGGCCATCCCGGTGTCCCCAGCCATGTGCACTGGCTGTCACTGCTGCTGTGGCCACCGCTCCCTGGCTGGCGGCTCTTGGGATGAAGGGGAAGGAAGCGAGGTCACGTCCGTCCCCACGTGTAGGTGGCCCTTGCTGGGGGCAGGGTGGCCACAGGCTGGGGACACGGGTGGGTGGGACAAAGTGGGACATGGGGTTCTCAGGAGGGGGGGGGCTATGGTGAGTCTGGGGAGGCAGGAATGGGGTCACTGGGGAATGGAGGTGCGGAGTGGGGGGGTCCCATGGGGGGGGGTTCCCAGGGTTGGGTGGACCATGGGAATGAGGGTCCCCATAGCTGGGGGGACTCAGGGATGGGAATCCCTATGGGGTGGGGGCCAGTGATTTGAGGTCATGGGATGGGGGGTCCTGGTGGGTCCTAGGAGGATTTCAGGGGATGGAATGAACAGGAGAGGGTTCCTTGGGAATGGGGTCCCGGGCCATGGAGATCCTGGGGAATGTCAGTATTGGGATGGGGGCTGCAGAGAGGGGGGGACATAAGGAATGGGGGTCCCATGCTTTGGTTCCCCGTGGAATGGGGGTGCCAGGGATGGGCAGTGGCTGGGTGAGCCCGTGGGTCGCAGCTCCTTCCCTGGGTGCTTCAGATTTTGGGGTGACCCAGAGCCAGCACAGCCCCCCACAAGTTGCTGGCGGCCTGGGGATCACCCCAGACAGATTCTGAGCTGCTCTGGGTCTGTGTGCCCTCCAGCCTCCAGTGACTTTTTTTCTCTCTTTATTCCATTTTCATCCTTTTTTCCCTCAATTTCACAAGCCCCAGTTCCTGCCTTGATGATCCTGGGGTGCACCTGAGCAGGGAACGGGTTGGGGGGCCCCAGGGTGGGGGAAGCAGGGGTGAGGGGTCTGCAGGGAGGGCTGGGGAGGCTGTGGGGGATGGGGGTGTCCAGCTGTGCCCTCCCAACACTTTCACTTTCTCTCTCCTGCAGCAGAAGGAAGAGGCCGTTTGACACATTTGTCACACGGAATGGGGGGCAGGTTCTGTCCTGGTGGGGACATCCAGGGGACTCCTGTCCTGGGGGGATCCTGTCCCAGGGGGGACACATGCTGGACAATGGCCTCCTGTCCTGGGGCATGGCAGTTCCAGAAATGGTCCAGACTTCTCCATTCTTGCTCGTCCCCTGCAGGATCTGAGCCAGCAAGAGCAGCTGGGGAATGGAGCCCCTGGGCAGGAAGGAGCTCCCAAACTCCTGCTCCTTGAAGCCAGTGGCCATGCAAGGGTGGGGCCCAGCCATGGCCCAGCCCCACTGCACAGGGATGGCCATTGCCCAGCCCTGCTCTGGCCAGCCCCAGCTGGCAGCCAGCACCTGAGGGTCCCCCTGCCCCCTTGGCTTTGATTCTGGCAGCTTTAGAGCTGCTGCAGAGGTGAGAATTCTGTGGGGGAAAAGGCCTGGCTGTGGTTTGCTCAGCCCTGCAAGAAGCACAAAACCCCAAAGGGAGCCCAAGCAGTGGCTCTGTGAGGGCCTTTGATGGTTTTGAGAGCAGGGCTGGCTGGAAACCCCCCCTGCAGGGGCAGCTGTGAGGGAACCAGTCTGGAAATACAGCAGTTGATTATCTTGTCCCTTTTCCCAAGGGCCTGAGTGAAATCCAGCACTACTGCAAATCCCACACTGATCTGCTCAAAAACCTGACCTGGACCTCCTTCTTGAACAAAACCAGCAGCCTATTGGAACCTCCCAGAAAGAATGTTTGAGTTCTGTTGCAGCATGGGTCCCCTGCCAAAATAATTAGCACTGACTCCATGATTCCAGAAGGCTGATCAATCACTTTAATTAAACTTATTAAGAAATTCATTGTTTGGACAGTCCCATACAGCTTGAACCTAATTGGTCCTTGTAATTAAAACACCATCACCAGTGGCCAATTAAGAAATTACCTGTTGGTAAACAAATCTCCATAACACATTTCACATGTTCACAACAATGGGTGCAGTAAGTGAAGATAAGAATTGTTTCTCATCCTTTCACCGATCTTCTCACAGCCTTCACCAGGACAAGGCCTGGGAAAGTTGTGCTTGCTGCTCTCTGTGACCAGAGAGTGGCTGCCACAGGGTCCTGGCTCGGCTGCCAGACAAGAGGGAAAAGTGTGGAAATACCAGCAGTGGCTGTGCCCTGCTGCCCAGGGGCTGTGGGGAGTGACCCTGTCTGGACTCCAGGTGTTCCCAGAGCTGCTCCATCCCTGCCCTCCTCACCTGCACAGGGCACAGGGAACAGACAGGGCTCTGCCTGCCCCTGCCCCCGCCCCTTCCAGGGTACCCCTCCACTTCCCGAGCTGCGGGGCCCCGACCCTGGCAACGCTCGGTCCCGACACATCGCGACAGTGGCTTCGGACACGCTGCCACAGTCGGTTCGGACAGCCCGTGACCGTCCCGGCACTCGCAGCGCGATGGCAGCTGGGCCCCTTCCCGGTGCTCCGGGACCACCATTGCGGTCCCTCCTTTCCGCAGACCCCACCGCAGGGTCTCTGCTCCCCCCCCTGTCCCGGGCTCTCCCCTCCGCCGTTTAAGCTCCCTCCACGCTCGGGGCTCCCCAGTGGGGTCCCGGTCCCTCCATCCCGGCCCCTCCCACCCGCTGCCCCCCGGCCCCTCCGGCCGCGCCCCCGACAGCCCCGGGGCCGGCACCGGCAGAGGCTGCCGAGCTCCTGCACGATGAGACGTTCCTGGGGCAGCGCCGGCTGAGCGGGGCCCGGCTCCCTCACGCCGTCCTTGCCCGCAGCACTCGGGCTCCAGCAGCCCCGGGCTGCTCCTTCGGGATGTGCCGACCGCTCCCGGAGCGCTGCCCTTTGTCGGGAACGAGCCCGGGAGCACCCGAATCATCCCCGGGACCTCCTGTGAGGCTGTGCCTGAGCCATGAGGGGTTTGGGGGCCCCATGGGTGTCACTGCTCTGTCCCAAAATCTGGGGGAGCAGGAATGGCAAGCAGTCACCCACCATGGTCCAGCCCCATGGGCCTCATCGGAGCACCCTGCACAATTCCCAGCGCTCCTGCTCCACCTGCATGGCCAGGTGCTGTTCCCGTGGGCCCCCTGCTCCAGCCGCTCCCGCCTCAGCCGCTGCTCCAGCCCGGCCTTCCTGGCTGACCAGCGGGAAGCAGCGGCCAAATGGCACAGGCACAGAATAATCTCCAGCACCAGCAAAAACCTTCCTGGCAGCCAAAAAAGCCTCTTGTGGGCAGAGCTGGCAGCATCTGACCCCAAATTGTGTCCAGTGCTGCCTTGTGTAGCCCAAAATCCCCAGGAGAGGCAGCAGAGCCCTGTGTTTGTGCACAGGGATGCTTTAGGAGCACGGCTGAAATTTAGGAACCTCAGCCCTAATTACAACACCCCCTTAATGGTCTGCAGCACCCAGAGCAGAACTGGGGCATTGGCCCGATCAGCTCCAATTTTGCCCCATTTTGCCCTCCCAAGGCACAGCTCCCGGTCCGGGCTGTCCCTGTGCTCCAGCTGCAGCTGCAGAGCCCTCGGGGCTGTGGCTCTGCTCTCTTCTTCCTCCTCCCCCTGGGCTGCAGTGTGGGGACCAGCAGTGACCAAGGAAGAGCAGGAACTCCAAACGTGCTCTGGAGCCCCTGAGGAGCCTGGGCAGAGTCAGCACTGAGCACCAGCTTTCCTCACCATCCCAGGGCAATTGAACATTCCCAGAGCTGCTGTGCCAGGGCTGAAGGAGGAAAAGGGAATGAAAGGCTTTAAAGCGACCAGAGGTGCTGTTGTGGACCTGAGACCTGCCTGGGGTCAGGCACTGCCTTCCTTCCATTTGGGATCATGGAGAGCAGTTGCGGGTGTTGTGCAGGGCGTGTGCCTGGCCCCGGGACACTGCTACGCTGCCAGTGGGCACTGGGATCCAACCTGCTGCCTTGGTGGCTTCTGCCCACTGCCGGTGGTGGTGCCGGGACCGATTGGTGCCCGTGAGTTTGCAAAAGGAGCGATTTCCCCTCCTGCCTCCCGTCCGAGGCCGCCATGGCCCCTGAGGGGATGGAGCTGGAGCGGGGCGCCCCCTGCTGGGCGGGAGTGCTCCCTGCAGCGCCCCCTGCTGGGCGGGAGTGCTCCCTGCAGCGCCCCCTGCTGGCCGTGGTTATAACTGCCACAAAAACCAACAGCGCTGAGCGGGAGGGAAAGTTCTGGGTTTGTGTTGTTTGTTCTGTTCTGGTTTATAAATTTGCCCGTAAAGAGCTGTCATTGCTTTTCCTACAGTTCTGCCTGGAAGCCCCATAATCTTTAAAATTTAAGAAAAATTTAGGTATGGGTCTTCTTTCCATTCCAGGATATTTCCCACTTTCCTAGGCAGACATTTCTCTTTTAAATGAGTTGCCAGCTCCTGGGTTCTATCCTGGATGGGACGGACACCCCAAGAGGAGACTGGCTCAGGGACTTGGCAACCCCATGCTCTGCCTTTTAAGCCAGTTGTGTCACCAAGGGCCCTCTCCTCAGGTGGCACTTCTGGTTACCTGGCCAATCAGGAGCTGGCTTTGGCAGAGCGTCACACTGTCCCCAGTGTGCCATGGGTGACAGACTGATGGACAGATGGGGCCCTGTCTCACCAAAAGCAAGGCCTGACCCACCCCTGCCACACACAGGTGTTCCAAAATGTCTCCAGACATCAAACTTTTCCTGTCTCTGACACCCCACCCTGTGCCATGGCCTTATCCCAACTGCCCTGGAAAAGGGGGAGGCTCTGGAGTCCCCACGGGGTCTTTCTGTCATCCTCGTGTCTGGAACACAGCAGAGGAGAGATTTAGGACAGGGGACAAGAGAATCCAGGGCCTCCTGAAGGCTGTTTTGGCCATCCGAACAAGGAAGGTCCAGGGTCCTGCCAGGTTCCTCTGGTGGAGGAAATGTTTGGGGTTTGTTACTTTTTGGTGGCTTTCCCTGGAAATCATTTCTTATGTGACCATTTGGACTCTGAACCTTGTTGCTGTTGCTGTTGGTTTTATTCTCTCTCATTGCTGTTGCAGGAAATTGTTCTTCTCTCAGCCCTTTGGGATCTTTGTGCCCCACAGGGAGGGAGAGGGGCAGTTTTTAGTGGCAGCACACACACGAGTGGGTGCCCATGGGTGGGGACCCCCAGTGCCCCCCAGTTCCCCCCAGTGTCACAGCACATTCCCGTAGATGTCACCGGGTTCCCGCGGTCGCCCCTGGGGTCCCCGCAGCTCCGCGTAGGTCACCTGGGGATCCTGGAGGGTGGTGGCACGGGGGGACGCCAAGAGAGACACGGGCTGTGGGATCTGGGTGGGGTGACACTCGTGGGTGCCGTGTCCCTCTGCGTGTGTCCCCCCCGTACTCACCCCCTGCCCTCTTGGTGACCACGACGTGGGTGTACAGCACCTCCCCCTCCTCTGGGGGGGCCGGGGGATCTGGGGGGCCCTGAGGGAATAAAGGGGATGTGGGGGAGGGAATGGGAGGTCTTGGGGGTTTGGGGTAAAATGGGAGAGTGTGGTTTGAGCCCCCCACTCACCTTTCCTGCTGCTTCCTGGCAGCTGCAGAGGAAAGAGGGGAGGGGTGACTGTGGGGTCCCAGGGCCCTGAACCCTCTCAGGATTCCTGAACCCCCATAGGACCCTCAATTGACCTCAGCACCCCCAAGCATCTCTGAAGCCCCCCAGAATTCATGAACCTCCCCAGTGGCCCCAACCACCTCAGCCTCAAGAACCCAAAGCCCCACAGGGACAGAGACCCCCCAAACAACACCAGGGGCCCTGAAAGAACCCCCAACATCCCTGCAGTACTCTCCAGCACCTCCTCAAACCCTACAGGACTCCCAGACAAGGTCACAATTCTGGGGCTGTGGGTGCTGCCCTATCATTCCCCAGTTCTGGGGCCTCTAAAGCTCCAGGGACCCCCCATCCCCCCCATTGTCACCCACCCACACGGTGCCACCGGTGCCAGGCCACAATGACACCCACGAGCAGGAGCAGGAACAAAAGGGCCCCACCGACCCCTGCGGCCACTGCAAGAAACAGAGGGGGACACATCAGGGTCACCCATCACCCCAGGGGTCCTGCACACCCTGGTGACCCCGTGGGACCCCACCTGTGTCCCTGTGTCCCCATGTTTTCACCATCAGGGTCGAGCTCAGGGCTGAGTGCCAGGAACACGCGGTGCCCGTCCTGTCCCAGCTGGTTGGTGGCCACGCACTGGTAGGTGCCCGAATGTCCCACATCGATGTCCCTGAGCTCCAGGAGGGGACCCCGGGCCACCTCCTGCCCATTGTGCAGCCAGGTGAAGGTGACAGGGGCTGAGCCCACCTGCACTGAGCAGTGCAGGGTCACACTGTCACCTGCATGCACCTGGTGTGCCAGGGGACCGGGGGTGATGGTGGCATTGGCCACGGGCACTGCGGGGACACAGACAGGGCTGAGGGCACAGGGAGGGGCTGGGAGCCGGTGCGGGGGGATAGGGACGGAGGTGATGGGTGAGATTGGGGATTTTGTGGATGGGGTCACATCAGGGAGGGGTGCGGGACAACGGGCAGAGGTGAAGGGACACACGAAAGGTGTCTGGAGGACCTGGAGGTCCCCAATCAGGGGCCTCGGGGCGTCTCTGGGGGCTCCCCGTGCCCATCCCCACACTCACTGTGCACCGTGACATGGAGCCGGGCGCTGCTCTTCTGCACGGCCCCCCCTTGGAGCGCACCTGGCAGCTGTAATTCCCCGAGTGGGAGACCCCCACGGCGGTCACCAGCAGCTGCAGGGGACCCCTGCGGGCCCCCCCACCACCTGCCCGTCCCGGTAGAACACGTGCAGGAGGGGGGCTCGGGGCCGCATGGGGCTGGGGGTGCTGAGGCAGCTGAGAGTCAGGGGGGACCCCAGGGTGGGCTCGGGGGGACCCTCCAGCACCAGCACAGGGAAGAGCTCAGGGAAGGAGAGGGGAGGGGGCTTTGTGAGCCCGAGTTCCTGACAAGGGGCTGTGGGGGTGTCGGGTTGGAGGCTGTGGGCTGCTCACCATGCACTGTCACTGTCACTGGTGCCGACTTCTTCCATCCCCGTGACACCCTGGATTTCACCCAGCCCTTGCAGCTGTAGCTGCCGCTGTGGTGCAGCTGCAGAGGGGACAGGGACAGCTCAGTCCCATCGCGGAGCTCCTGCAGTTTCTTCTCCTCGTGGTAGAAAATCGCACTGAGCTGACTGGGTTGTCCCGCCAGCCCCGGCAGCGCAGTGTCACTGTGTCCCCCTCCAGCAGCGCCCATGCCGGCACCTGCAGCACCAATGAGTCTGTGGGACACAGGGGTCCTGTTACACCGAGGGGACCTGGCGGGTCTCAATGCCACCGCGACCCCCATATTGGCTCACACACAGCACACCAGGGATCCCCAATTCCACAAAGAGGATCCATGGGCACTGGGATGTTCTGGGATGTCCCCAGAGCAGCGGACGGCCTCTTGTCACACAGGAGGTGACCCATGGAGTGGAGCCCACCCAGAGCCCTGGGGTCACTGCGGGTGCCAGGATGGGGACACCCAAACACCCCTCACCATCTAAGACTCTCACAGGAGGGCTGTGCCCACTGCCAGGTCTCTCACACGTGTAGGTGCCACTCTCAGTGACAGTGAGGCGGTGCTGTCCCTCCTGCCTCCAGCGCTGCCCGTCCTTGTACCAGGTGGTGGCACCAGCAGTCCCCGAGCCCTGGCAGGTCAGTGTCACCCGGTCCCACAGCACCGCTGGGGTCCAGGGGGGCTCCACCAGGAGCGGGGTGGTCTGGGCACCTGTGGGTGACAGGGGACACCAGCCTGCCAGGGCCAGCGTGGGGCTGGGGACAGCGGGGTGGGGCCATGGCATCCCCCGAGGACTCACCAGCGAGGCCGAGGGTCTGGGCTGGAAGGGAGAAGGGACAGGGCTGGGTGGGGGTGGCACTGTGGGGACATTGGTGCACGGGGGAATGGGTCATAGGGGCTGCCCTGGAACTGTCCCCATGGGGACATTTGTGTGACACAGACGTCTCGATGGGGACACTGTGCTAGCACAGGTCTCCCCCGCCAGCCCCATGGCCTCTGTCTCCATGGCCCATCCACATTGTGCTTGTCCTCTTCTCCCTGTCCCTGCATCCCTGCATCCCTATGTCCCTGTCCCCACCTTCCTATCCCTCCAGCCCTGTGCCCCCTCTCCTGTCCTCACAGCCACCCCACAGCCCTGGTCACCTCATGCATTGACTCTCCTGGCACTGGGGACCTCAGGAGACTCTGCAGCCTCCCCTCTGCCCCCTCCCCACCAGTCTCTGCCTCACCAGGGCCCATCCCCGGGTGTCAGGCCTGTGCCCGGGGCACTCACCCCACAGGAGCAGCGCCACCTTCCCGGCCATCCCGGTGTCCCCAGCCATGTGCACTGGCTGTCACTCGCTGCTGTGGCCACCGCTCCCCTGGCTGGCGGCTCTTGGGATGAAGGGGAAGGAAGCGAGGTCACGTCCGTCCCCACGTGGAGGTGGCCCTTGGTGGGGGGCAGGGTGGCCACAAGCAGGGGGCAGGCTGTGGGGACACGCTGGGGACAAGGCTGTCTCTGGGTCGGTGGGACATGGGCTTCCCAGGAGCAGGGGCGCTCAGGGGGTTTGGGGAGCCAGGGATGGGTGCCCAGGGGAATGGGGGGTCCAGGGAATGAGGTCCATGGGGAACTGGCATCCTGATGAGGGGGTGTCACTGGGGATGGGGGTGCCGTGTGCATGGGGGTCCCCAGGGCTGGGGGGACTCAGGGATGGGAGTCCCTGAACAATGTGGGCTCCAGGGATTTGGTGTCATGGTTTTGGTTGGCTAATTTGAGATATTTCAGTTAATGTAATAATTAGTGTGGTGGGTTTAGTGTTGGGTAATTATTAGTGCATTTATCAGAATGTATTTATTTCTTTTTTGTTTTGAGATGAGAGTGGGAGAAAGGTAAAGTAGGTTTAAAAGTTTTAAAGGGTATATAGAAAAATCTATTAATTGTAATAAATTGTAATAGTAATAAATCCCTCGTCAGGGGATGGGTGTTCCAGGGATGGGGTGCAGGGGGAACGGGGGAACTGGGAGAATTAAGGTCCCTGGGAAATGGGGATTTCAGGAGATGGAATGAACAGGAGAGGGTTCCTTGGGAATGGGGTGCTGGGCCATGGAGATCCTGGGGAATGGCAGCCCCGGGATGGGCGTCCCAGAGAAGGGGAGACAGAAGGAATGGGGGTCCCAGGGTCAGCTTCCCAGGGGAATGAGTTTGCCGGGGATGGACAGTGACAGGATGTGCATGTGGGTCACAGCTCCTTCCCTGGGTGCCTCAGATTTTGGGGTGACCCAGGGGCTAGCCCTGCTGTGATTTGGGGGGGCAACAAAAGTAAATTCAGAGGTGCTCTGTGTCTGTGCCCCCCCAACCCCCAGGGGCATTTTCCATTCTTCATTTCCATTTCCTTCCTTTTATCCCTCCAATTCCCAACCTCCCAGTTCATGCCATGATGATCCTGGGGAGCTCCTGAGCAGGGAACGTGTTGGGGAAGCCCAGGGTGGGGCAAGCAGGGGTGAGGGGTCTGCAGGGAGGGTTGGGGGGCTGGGGGATGGGGGCATCCAGCTGTGCCCCCCCAACACTTTCACTTTCTCTCCTGCACAGAAGGAAGAGGCTGTTTGTGCTGAATGTCACACTGTGGTGGGGGAGGGGTCTGTCCTGGGGGGCACATCCAGGGGCTCCTGTCCTGGGGGGATCCTGTCCCAGGGGGACACATGCTGGACAAGGGGCTTCTGTCCTGGGGGATAGCAGTGCCAGGGGTGGGTCCAGACTTCTCCATTCTTGCTCGTGCCCTGCAGGATCTGAGCCAGCAAGAGCAGCTGGGGAATGGAGCCCCTGGGCAGGAAGGAGCTCCCAAACTCCGGCTCCTTGAAGCCAGTGGCCATGCAAGGGTGGGGCCCAGCCATGGCCCAGCCCCACTGCACAGGGATGGCCATTGCCCAGCCCTGCTCTGGCCAGCCCCAGCTGGCAGCCAGCACCTGAGGGTCCCCTGCCCCTTGGCTTTGATTCTGGCAGCTTTAGAGCTGCTGCAGAGGTGAGAATTCTGTGGGCGAAAAGGCCTGGCTGTGGTTTGCTCAGCCCTGCAAGAAGAACAAACCCTGATGGGAGCCCAAGCAGTGGCTCTGTGAGGGCCTTTGATGGTTTTCAGAGCAGGGCTGGCTGGAAACCCCCCCTGAAGAGGCAGTTGAGAGGGAACCAGTCTGGAAATGCAGCAATTGATAATATTGTCCCTCTCACCAAGTGTTATAGATACATATTATATTACTGGATTTTCACAAACATTAAAATGGAATTTATATATATAATGTTAAAGTAACTTTGTTCGAAAGATATAGTTTTTATTTCTGTTGTTAATTAAGCTTTGTGAAATAGTTTATATAAGTATGCTTGTGTTAAAATGCCTGCTTGGATGGGATAACATCCGATGAACACAGGATGAGGACACCTGTACAGATCTGCCAACAATCAGCACTCACCGCCTGAAGACAGTGTGGACCAAGGCCCAGAAATGAAGATGATGATAAGAAAGGACTAAAAGCACAACCAAGGAATAATGCTCTAAAAAGGCAGATCCAAAGAAGAGCCATGCTAAACAATTCTTGGAACGAAAAATTAGTTTGGGGAAAAGGTTTCCTATGCATAAGGGTCTATGAATATGCAACAGGCTGATGTAAGGGAAAAGATATCTAAGAGGTATCCCTAAAGAGGTGTCGTCTTCGCTGACTGCCAAGATCCACCCACCCATAACAACCTTTGCTCTATGGTCCTTGTCTCCTATTGTCCTTTATTAAACTTTTAGAATTTTCACAGGAGAGAGAATGTGTTTTTCACACGCTG
>NW_022148559.1:0-17069 GCF_901933205.1 Camarhynchus parvulus | reverse complement strand
TGGGCCTGGACCTCCTCCAGTGGCAAGCCCAGGAAAAGAGGGAAGCCATCAAGAGCATCTCCTGGGACACAGCCTGACCAGCAATTCCAGCAGGCAAAACAAAGCTCCTCCCTAATTGACACACACTTGATAGAACCTAATTGATGGGCCATCACCAATCCAGGGTGCTGCACAGGGTCTGCTCCTCTGGACGAGGGCCAGAAGTGAAGGGAAGGGCTGTGTGGCCTTGGGGCCCGATGGGGCTGATGAACAGCCCCAGAGGCACAACAGCCCAGCTGCAGCCACACTTGATTTCCTGCTCAAAACACTCGGCGTAGCTGCCCTGGGCTTCCCCGTAAGGCACCTGGGGGCTTTGGAGGCCCCCGTGAGGTGCACGAGGGGCTGGGGTCCCTTGTGGGACACACAGGGATATTTTGAGGCTCCCTCTGAGGCATGGAGGGCGCTGGGGTCCACTTCAAGTCATGCAAGGGATTAGGAATTCTCTGTGAGGCACGCAGGGGGTTTGGGATCTCTCCCAAGGTGTGCACGGTGCTGGGGTCTCTGCTGAGGCACATGACGGGTGTTATAAATGAATTACGATCTGTACCCAATTAAAAAAATTGACAACAGTTTATTAGACAAAATGACAAAAATATAAATTTCAAAAATCTTACCACAGCCAAGTCAGCTAACAGTCCCGGGAGCAGAAGCTGGGTGCTTTGGGATCAGGCTGGCGCGTGGTCAGCTTTCCCCCAAAGACACACCATGCACTCGCCGGGGTCAGCTTATATACAATTTATTTAGCCCAGGGCGAGGATGACCACATATTTCTTTGTGTGTCTTTACATGCAAAGTTGGGTTTATACATGTGTACAACTATACAAAGGCAGGAGTCCGAACTCAGACAACTGTCTGGGCACCCCGGTCCGAGGATGTATTCACATGGAATGGGCAATGTCCATTCTTGCGGGCTGTTTCCAGGTGCCAGGTCCTGTAGATTCCTGTCCAAGTGGTCTATTCCAGGAATGTCCAGATAGCATCTTCCTGCCTGGTATTCCTGGAAATCTCCCATGCCTCCGGGTAGAGCTTTTCCATATGTATTTCTGGCTTTGGAAGCTGCAGGCTCTGCCAGGAAACCTCCAATTCCCTCAGGCAGAGCCATTAAGTGAAGCTGCTGCTGGTCTCATCATTGGAATGTGAGACAAGAGTTTCTCCCTGGCTGGTACAAATCTTTACCTAAAGTTAGATTCTTTAATATACCTATTTTTATTACTAAAGCATGAATTAACTACCTACATTTATAACAATTCCTCCCCTTTTCATTTTATTGATTTAATTCATGCCATACAACCCAAACATCCTATATTTTCTGCCCATCACCATTTAAGGCCCCCATGCTCTGGGTGCCTTTTCTTATCACTTTATACAATTCTATAATCTCCTGGTGGGAGACCCTGATATTCCCCATTACCTGTTTTGATGGATATTTGATTTTCAAATTTGGCCAGTGCCTCAGCAGCATTGCTGGCATACCTCCTCTCTCCTAATTGCATGATTTTAGGAGAGCTGCTCCCAGGGGTTCCTTCGGTCTCCACAGGAATTATAGCGATTTGCATCCCTTGGATTACTGAATGGGTCAACCTTATAAAACAGGGGATTAGGCAAGGAAGAAACAGGATTCCTGCTACTGAGCAGAGGACTAAGAACATTAATTTGTTCCACCATGCTCCATCGAATAACTGGTTCACCAATTGGGTTGTAAAATAGAATTCCATGTCTGAACAGGAACATGTGCCACCCTTTTAATCTCGGCTGCTAGTCCTCTAATGGCTTCTCCATAATCATCAATCTCAACGCAACATTCAGACTCATTGAATTTTCCACACACACCCCCTTCTTCCGCTAGCAAGTAATCCAAGGCTATTCGATTCTGGTATACGAATGCCCGACCTGGGTGTGCTGTCTACTCAATAAATCCAGTACTTCTGAGGTATGATTGGAAATCACCTCCATTACTGCCAGTAATCTAATTAAATGATTTAAAAGGTAGATGGGGGTCCAATACCCGTAGCTTCCATCCTGAGCCCAAGTGGCCAGCCCATAATAGTCAATTATTCTTGATGCTGGCCACTTGTCCTCTCCCCACATTTGTTTGCCTCCTATCTCTGGCATTACTTGTTTCAAGCTCCTTCTTTCTCTTTTCAGGGTCTCATATAATGGGGCTCCTAAGAGATTGCTTTTAGTTCTTGGGAGAGTGAAAAAGACAGGACGGATCATCCCTAAGGTGCATGATCCTTTCCACCTAGAAGGTAGCTCACTGTAGGCTTTCTTTCCACATATCCAGTAAATTCCATCGGGGGCTTTCCACCTAAGGTTACTTCTTCCTGGGTTTTCCCAGTACTCCCTCATTCCCTCCAAGGATTGAAAAGGGTTGGCTCCCGGACCTTTGATCCAACATAGCTTTGTCTGGGGATCCCATTCACAATGTGTTTCGTTTGTTCGACTCCAATATCCTTCAGGAGGGGCCGGATGCCACACCTTGCTCCTGGAGTCTGAGTTCACTGTTAAGGTGACATCACAAGGAGTGTATCCCACCATCTCAGTGTACTCTTTTGCCTCCCGACTGACACAAATTATTCCAATTACCCTTTGGTCCAAAATCCATCCCTCAGGTCTCAGTGCCAGTTGTGAGACTTTTGGGTTATTCCATATGAGGAGTTGTTCAGGAGTCAACCCTTCCCCAGTCCAAGGCCATTTTCCCGCAGATTTTAGCCCCCCACAAATCCAGCAATTTGCCAAACCCAATTCTGAAGCAATCTCTTGTACCAAATCAATAAACAGGTTCCTATCAGGAGAGGGGAACTCCTCCTTAGAATAGTGCTTTTCCAACATTTCATATTGTTCCCCTAATGTCTTTAATTGCTCCTGTTTGACCCTCTGTTTCCTTAGTTCTGACTCCCTTCTCCTTAGTTCCTGAGTAATTTCGGTTATTCTTCCCTCAGGATCCTCATTATTTTTATTCTTCATAAAACAAACCACCTTATCATATTGAAAACACCCCTCAGTATTACTTCCTGGTGCCAGATGTAATATATTTGGGTTCTGGTTCAGGCTGAGCTGGCTGCTAACCCCGGTATTTTTAGTCATCCAATATACTTTCCATTCATCCTGCACATTCCTAGTCTAGTATTGTCATAACACAACGGGTTTACCTGATGATAAACAATGAATATGGACTCCGTTTTTCCCCCAACTCACATTGTTCGATTACATTGGGCACAAACAGGGATAGACA
The DNA here is from genome assembly GCF_901933205.1 of Camarhynchus parvulus. Classification (NCBI taxonomy): domain Eukaryota; kingdom Metazoa; phylum Chordata; class Aves; order Passeriformes; family Thraupidae; genus Camarhynchus; species Camarhynchus parvulus. The sequence goes on along the minus strand of NW_022148559.1, from coordinate 13,795 downwards.
TTAATTCCACACTCCTTTTCTTTATCTGGTGCTTGTTTGACTGTTCGTGTCCCTTCTCCACCTTGGGATGGATGCACCATGTCCCGGTATCCAATTTGCACACTTTAACCCGAGTGCCGTTAATCCAACAGTACCTGCCAGCTCCCCTGAGACATTCGTTTGGGGCTTGGTATGCTGAGCGTCCCTTTTCCTCTGAGATCGAGGTTGCTCGAGTGCATTCCCCACACTCGTCCGCGGAGCCGTAGCTTCCGCTGTTCTTTGGGACCCCAATGCGCAGACCCTGCGTCTGGCACATGACTAGGCTCAGGCCAATCAGGATCCCCACCATCCGGACTCCTCTGCCTTTGCCTCCGCCCCCTGGGTTGCCTCCAGCGGCGGGGAAGATCATTTTCTTGGCAGCAGGACCCTTCTTCGGGGAAAACACCTTGAGACCTAGCTGCATACCTTCTTTTAAAGGCCCCCCATCAGGATATTTTAACTGCATCAGAGCTGCACGGGACTCTGATGGATCTCCGGCACTCCACACCCCATATTTCTGCCTGGGATTTGAGCTTTCCACGCACCCCATTTTGAAAAATTCGATACCACGTAGCCGAATCTAACTCGATAATCCCAAAATTTGTGGCTATAGTCAGGACACGACTAGTCAATTCGTACTCTTGCTCCAAGCACCAGGTGCACAATCCCTTTGGCCTTTGTCCCCTGACACAATGGGTAACAAAGCACTCTTTGCAATATTCACACTTAAAAGATACAAACGGATAACATTCACAACCTGACCGATTACAGCTTATTCTGTCGAAGTTGTTCATGGGCGAGGGCGCTGAAGCTTAATTTTCAGATCACCGGGACAGGAGGTGATCTTCCACTTGGATTCCTTTTCCTGCTGTTCAGCCTTTTTCACTCTGGAAGCGTGAGTCCAGCCCTTTTCTCCTGTCCGGATAGCAGTATCTGTGGTTAGGAGGACAAGGAAAGGACCTTCCCAGTGTGGGGAGAGTGGCACCTCTTTCCACACCTTGATGAACACTTTGTCCCCAGGTTGGATTTTGTGGATAGCAAACCCAAGCGGAACGCTCTGGGTTACTATCCCCAGTTTCCGGAGTTCCTGTAAATTTCTGTTAATCGCAACTAAATATGGTTGGATTTGACCATCCTCAAATCCCGGATGCCCTACCGGCATTCCGTGTTCATAAGGCATACCATACAACATTTCAAATGGTGAGAGCCCCGTCTCAGAGTGAGGCATAGTCCTGATATTAAGCAGAGCCAATGGTAAACATTTCAACCAGGACATTTTTGTTTCCAGCATCAATTTGGACAATTGTGATTTCAGTGTTTGATTCATTCGTTCCACTTATCCTGAAGTCTGGGGATGCCACGGAGTGTGATATTCCCACCTAGTGCCAAGTGCCTCAGCCACCTGTTTAATGACTCTTGATGTGAAGTGGGTTCCCTGATCAGAATCAATATTATTCACTACTCCGTATCGGGGTATGATTTCTTCTAATAATTTCTTAGCCACCACCTGAGCCGTTGCTCGGGAGCTTGGAAAAGCTTCCACCCAATGAATTAATTTATCCACCATTACCAACATAAATTTAAATCTTCCCACCTTTGGTAATTCTGTAAAATCAACTTGGATTCTTTCAAAGGGCCGGTATGCAATGGGGCGTCCCCCTAGGGCTGCTTTTCTGGCCCTCGATTTGTTAACCCTTTGGCATACCACACATCCCAGAGATTCTTGTTTTGCCAATTCATAAATTCCTTTACATCCAAAGAATTTTAAAAAATGTTCTGCTAAGGCTTGCACCCCCCAATGGGTTTTCTGGTATAATTCACGTAAAATCCTCCTGGCAAAACCCCTGGAAACTAGTTCCCTCCCATCGGGTAGCTTCCACTTACCTTCTGTTAATTTAGCTCCAATCTTTTGGTAACATTCTGCCTCCTTTTGTGAGAGCCTGGGGGAATCATCAGGCGGCTTCACCCGTTCGACCTCGGGGGTACTTGTAGGAATCCATAAAGTTTATATACAGTCCTTTAAATCGATGACAATGAGAGGCCAGTGTTTTGGGACCATGGATAAGGAAGGAAGTCCAGGCTGAAGAGGTCCCATGTCTTCAATCACTTCACTGATCCTCCTCAGGTCATGAAGCAACCTCCAGGAGTCCGATGTCTTCTTGTGAATGACGAACACTGGTGAATTCCAGGGACTATCTGTAGGGATGATGTGACCTAGCTGTAATTGTTCTTTTACCAGTTTATTAAGGATATTTAATTTTTTCTCTGTTAAAGGCCATTGATCAATCCATATAGGATGATCAGTTTTCCAGGTGAGCTTTAAAGTGGTAGGTTTTGACGTGGTCTCTGTCACAGGCTGACTTCCAGTTTTGCTCCCCATTGGGGCAGGACGTCTCTCCCCCATACAATGAGAGGCTTCTGAACAACAAAAGGACGTACTGATGCTGTGTTCCCTTCAGGACCTGTAATGTTAATCATGGATGCACTTTGCAAACACACAGTAGCACCTCCAATCCCTGTAAGGGAACCTGAAGGAGCTACCAAATTCCAATCATTGGGCCAGAACCAGACTTTTAACTTTAGCAGGCCAGGAATTTGCAGTTATCTATTTGCCATTGAAAAAAGATTACCTTGATTGGGCAATGCGAAATTCTGATGATTTGCAGTATGCATTGTTGAACTTCCCAGGTGTGTGTTCTATTCATTACCCAGCTCACAAATTACTACAATCAAAATTGAGTTTTAGAGAGAAACCTAAATTGAGTGAAGAACCTTTAAATGCCATAACCCTCTTCACTGATGGTTCTGGCAAAAGTCATAAATCAGCTGTAACTTGGTTAAATCAAGAAACTAATGCTTGGGAATCAGACATTCAATTGATAGAAGGATCTCCTCAAATTGTTGAACTTGCTGCTGTGGTTCGGGCTTTTCAGCTCTTTCCACAACCTTTCAATTTAATCACTGATTCTGCTTATGTTGCTAATGTGGTTAAGAGAATAGAGGGCTCAGTTTTGAAGGATGTTAGTAATGATACTTTATACCATTGGCTTTCATGTCTTTATACAACTTTGCAATATAGAACTAACCTATATTTTGTTTCTCACATCAGGGCTCATTCTTCGCTTCCTGGATTTTTAGTGGAAGGAAACGCGAGAGCGGACAAACTGACAATGGTTATTTCAAACACTTTGCCAAACATTTTTGAGCAAGCAAAATTGAGTCATGCCTTTTTTCACCAAAACGCACAGGCACTTGTGCGAATGTTTCAAATTTCCAAAAATCAAGCTAAGGCAATCATCAGTGCTTGCCCTGACTGTCAGCTTGTGCAACCTCCTGTTTCTACAGGAGCGGTAAACCCACGAGGTTTGCAAAGTCTGCAGTTATGGCAAACAGATGTCACAAAATACCCTTCTTTTGGCAAATTCAAAAATATTCATGTTTCAGTGGACACGTTCTCTGGTGCAGTTTTTGCTTCTCTTCACACAGGTGAAACAGGTAATCATGCCTGCCATCATTTTTTTTAAGCTTTTTTGCTTCATTGGGTGTGCCCCAAGAAGTAAAAACTGACAATGGTCCCGCATATATATCTCAAAAATTTGCCACATTTTTAAAAGAATGGGGTGTTCGTCACATCTTTGGCATTCCTCACTCTCCCACAAGCCAGGCAAACATTGAGAGGACACATCAAACATTAAAACGCATTCTAGATCAACAGAGAGAGGGGAAGGTCACACCACAGATGAGACTGAACAAAGCTTTGTATGTTTTTAATTTTTTAAACAGTTCGGTTGCAGAACCAGACCCACTGATTTTTAGGCATTTTTCAAATAGCTCTCAGGCAAAACTGAAAGAAAATCCTCCTGTCTTAATTAGAAACCCTGAATCTGGTCAAATTGAAGGTCCTTTCCGATTAATCACCTGGGGCAAAGGGTATGCTTCTGTCTCTACAGGTGCTGGAATTAAGTGGGTTCCTGCCAAAAATGTCAAGCCATATCGCACCTCAAAACGTGTTGACGAGTCCAGAACCGAGGAAGCAAGTATGCAGACGTGAGCCGAGTGGAAGGATCCCGGGTCACGCCTGACGTTCCTTGTGCATCGGTGGAACCTGCAAACTCTGATTTTTGTGTCAACGAATGTTATTTATAATTGTGTTAGTTGTATGTCAAATGATTGTTTAGTAGAGCTGACTTTTGGTAAAATTGTGGGTTTTTGCTTTTGTTAGGATATAGATCCTTTATTGGATCTTCAAGGGAAATTCTTTTTTTAAGGCTAAGATCAAGGTTTCAAAAATTGGTATATATGTGAGGATTTTGCCAAAATTTAGCTCATGAGCAGAATGGAGCAAATGCAAGTTGTGTGTTGGTTTTTGTGAATTGTAATTGTTTTTTGTCGTGCAGATTTTCCTGTGGAACAACCAAAAACGAATGTATGGGTGACCTTAGCCAAGGCAGCCGGCTCGGATACTATATGTTTGTCTAATTCGGAACCAGAAAAACCTTTCTCAACCTGTTTGGTTGGTGTGCCAGTAAAAGAGTTGCCTTTGGTCAAAAAGCAATCCAATGATAAGCCAGGTCAAATTGCCAATGGGAATGATCCCACACTGAATTGGAATGTTTGGGCCAAAAAACTTTCCAGAGCTGCATCTGAACCCCAAGAATTGGAAATCCTTGGTTCTTTAACCATGGATTTTTGCTTTACCTTTACCTCTAGTAGTTGGCGAAAAGGTGACCCTCCAAAATACAATGTTACTCCTTATTATTTTGCATACAGAAATTTAAGTTTTTGGTGTAATTCTTCAAACAGTTGGAATGTGCTTTCTGAGGATGACCAATATCCAAGACAATTGCCCAAGGGATATTGGTTCATTTGTGGAGATAGGGCGTGGCAACGCATTCCAGCACACCTTGAAGGTGGCCCATGTAGCATTGGAATGCTCACTGTAATTGCGCCCACAGCCAAAGAGGTCATGAAAAAGAAACAAAGGAGAACAAAATCTGTTCGTCATTATGATGAGAACTGTAGAAGTGATTTCATGCCTTGGAAAGCAACAAGAAGGGTTTCCGCAAGTATATTTTTACCCCAATGGACTTCAGCAGTGGCACTGAAACAATTAGATCGGGTTGGATGTTGGTTGAGTAAACAAACTAATGCCACGTCCTCTGCAATTAGTGATATGTTAACCGATGTTGATAGTGTTAGACATGCTACTCTTCAACATAGAGCAGCAATCGATTTTCTTTTACTGGCACAAGGACACGGTTGTGAGGAATTTGAAGGATTGTGTTGCATGAATTTGTCAGATCATTCTGAATCCATTCACAAAAAGTATACAAAAATTGAAAGATTTAACAGCCCAAATTAAAGAAGATGGCAGGTCCTGGATAGATGACTTGTTCCAAGGATGGAGTGTTGTACCTTGGCTAAGGCAACTCTGCAAGATAGGTCTCTATGTATTGGGTGTTCTGGTTGTGATTTTAATAGTGATCCCCTGCATACTTCATTCTGTGCGCGTCGAATGATGAACAAAACAGTCAGAGAAATTTTTGTTATACAGGAAAGAGAATTAGGAAGTAGAATCACAGAAAGTGTTCGAAATCTCACTGAAAATGTAGATGAAGGTATAGAAATGGAAGAGGGTTTTGAATTAAGACCCTGGAATCGACAAGAGTTTTTTGAACAATGACTTATAACTATTGTCAGACGTGATTTTTATCTTTTACACTGACTGGGCCTTCACAGCATTACTTTGCTGTGTTGTAATATAGCAATGCTTAGAAGCAACAAGAACAGGCCTTAAGCAGATAGTAAGCAAAAATAGTATAGTATGGCTATGAAACGCAAGTAGTAAACGACAAGGTTTTAAAGGTTTCTTTTTAGGTCAAGAGAGAGGGGGAAATGTAGGAATCCATAAAGTTAGAGGGTTTCAGGTTTGTGGGAAAACAGACAGGCCTCAGTGCAGCAGAGTTATGGATATTGCTGATGCATCTTGTTAAGCTGTAGCGAAGATGTGAGGAATAGAACAATAGAGCTATGTATTAGCGATTCGGAATAACTTTCTAAGTTGCAAAAAGTTTCTATAGCAAGGTTGAAATTATGAATAGGGTTTTATGCTTTGTCTTCTTATAAATGAACAAGCAAGTATTGTTTTAACTCCAGCTACGTGTGTTTATGTTGATTGGATAGAATCACTCTCAATATGCTTTCTCTCTGTGTAATTGGCTAGGATGAGTATTTGGTGACTTGTAACAAGTGAGTTTCTTTGGCTTGCTGCCTGGATGCGAACTGTCAGGATCTTTGCATAGGCAAAACTATGTATTATAAAGATTCTGGAAAATAAACAGTTCCGACACATCCATCAGTAGTCCCGTCCCGTTTGTGCCTGTATATAAACTGCCGTCGCAGTACTTACCACCATTAATGCCGCGGCTTTTGCTTTTTGATCAGCCAGGTTGTTTCCCCTGGTTCGGAACTGAATTCCCGCCTGATGTCCCTTAACATGAACCACTGCAATTTCCTTCGGTTCCCTCAGAGCCTCTAAGATTTGCCGGATTAATTCCTGATGCATTAATTTCCTTCCTTTAGTGTTAATTAATCCCCTTTCTTCCCAAATTTTCCCAAATGTGTGTACCACCCCAAATGCATACCTCGAGTCAGTAAAAACAGTTCCCTTTTTCCCTTTTAACCCTTTTAATGCCCTTAATACAGCATAGAGTTCGCAAGCCTGGGCTGACCATCCAGCATTCAGGGGCCCAGCTTCTATTACATTACCTGTTTTTCCGTCCACTACAGCATACCCTGATTTTCTCTTTCCTTCCACTACTCTACTTGACCCGTCTACAAACCATTTCTCCCCTTCTTCCAATTCCTCTTCTTCTAAGTCCTCCCTAATTTTAGTTTGTAGCTCCACAATTTCTACACAGTTGTGAGAGAGGGTTTCTGTGGCTTCCCCGTATAAAAACTGAGTGGGGTTTTGTGCCGTAGTGATTCGCAGTTCCAGGTCCCGCGACTGGATCAGAATAGCCTCACATTTTAACAACCTGGCGTCTGTGAGCCATTTCTCTGCTTTCTGTTGTAGGATACCCCATATATTGTGAGGGGCAAAGACAACTAGGGGTGCCCCAAAAGTCACCTTTTTGGCTTCTTCTACTAGCAGGGCCACCGCTACGATTGCTTGCAAACATGTAGGCCACCCACGGCTGACAGGGTCTAATAAGCGAGACAAGTAACCCACCGGCTTTCTGACTCCTGCCCAATCCTGAGTTAATACTCCGTGAGCCGTGTGGTTACTAGTATCCACAAACAACTGAAAAGGTTTCTTTACATCAGGGAGACTTAAGACTGGTGCTCCCATGAGGGCCTGTTTAACTCCCTCAAATTCTTCCTCATCCTTCTGCGTCCATTTGACCAGATCCGATGTTAATTTGTCGTAGAGAAACTTTACCTTTTCACTATAGCTTTCAATCCACATTCGACAGTAACCTAGCAACCCCAACAACCGCCGTACCTCCCTCTTGGTTTGAGGCAGTGGCAATGCAATAATTCCTGCTACCCTCTCAGGATCTAATTTCTTCTTCCCCTTTGAGACCCAGTGTCCTAAATACCTAACCTCGGGCTCAGTGAACTGTAATTTAGATTTCGAGACTTTTAATCCCTTTTCTCCCAGGAAATTTAGAAGTTCTATTGTACTTACCCTCACCGCTTCTTCCTCCTGCCCTGCAACCAACAGATCATCTACATACTGAAGTAATTTTGTCTCCCTACTAGGTGTGAAGTGGCTCAAAGCCTGTTCTAAAGCCTGCCCAAACAAGTTTGGAGAGTCTACAAAGCCCTGGGGCAGGGTCGTCCATCTGAACTGCTGCTTTCGGTGGGTCTCCGGGTCTTTCCACTGAAATGCAAAATAATCGCGACTTTCCTCGGCTAATGGGCATGCCCAGAAAGCATCCTTTAAATCAATGACACTGTACCAAGTGTCCTCAGGGGAGAGGTTATTCAATAACATATAAGGATTTGAGACAGTAGGAAAGAGGGTTTTAGTCCTTTGGTTTACAGCCCATAAGTCTTGTACCAATCTGAAGTTTCCATCTGGCTTTCTAACTGCCAGGATTGGCGTGTTATGTCTGGACATGCATGGTTCAAGTGTACCTTTCTTTATGAGTTCATCAATTACTGGTTTCAATCCCCTCCTTCCTTCTATGGAGAGGGGATATTGTTTGACCCGAATGGGTTCATCGGGTTTCTCAATTTCAATCCGAATAGGTTCTATATCCAATTTCCCTGCTTCCCCCGGAACATACCATACCTTTGAGTTAATCTTTGCTTCATCAGGTATAGTTAGACTATAAAGTCTGATTTTAAGTTGAGCCTTATCCACTGCCAGTCCCACACCCAGTGGTACCATCATATCCCTTCCCAATAGATTAAAGTCAGCCCCTTTTGCCACCAGTACTTTGCCCCTATGTTTTTTATTCCCCATACTTATTTCCACATCCTTTATGATTGGAACTTTGAAGGGGTCCCCCTTTGCCCCGTATGCTACCATAGATTCGCCACTTAAAGCACAACCTTTAGGTACTTGTAATACAGTGGTCCATTCTGCCCCTGAGTCTACCATAAACCACATTTCCTCCCGGTAGGGTCCCACAAATAATTTTATCAAGGGCTCCCTAGATGTCCTGGACCCTAAATGAAAAAGCCCCTGAACCCGTCAATCTTCTTGAAAAATCTGGTGGTCCTTAGCTCTTTTTGGGCAATTTCGCGTCAGGTGTCCCGTTTGCTTACAGTAATAACACTCAAAATCCATTTTTTGTCCATTTAATTTGTTCCCGTTTACCGTGCCCAGCTTTTTTGCCCGTGCCTTTTTCAGGACTTCCTTTCCCTGCTCCTGCTTTTGAGCCTCCCGGACTGCTGCTACAAGAACCTTAGCTTAAATCTTCTGTTTTTCTTCATCCCTACACATGTAAACCTTCTGTGCCTCCCGGAGAAGCTCCTGTAACTGAAGATCCTGCCACCCATCCATTTTTTCTAATTTCTTTCGAATGTCCTCCCAAGATTTTGCTACAAATTGCGTTTTTAATGAAACCATTCCCACTGGGGAATCAGGATCCGTGCCCGAATACATTCTCAAACCCTTACGGAGACATTCTAACCACTCCGTGGGGGTTTCATCCCTGCCTTGGCTTTCATTAAGCACTTTACTCATGTTTTGCCCCTTTGGAACCGCCTCCCGGATCCCTGAGATAACCATGTTCCTCATGTTTATCATTTTCTGCCTACCTTCCTCTGTTTGAGCCATCCACAATGGGTTCTGACTCGGCCATCGCTCCTCCCCAGTCCCCCCGTTTGGATTTCGCTTCTCCCAGTCCTTTATAGCCGCCCCCCTGATCATTTCCCTCTCCTCACTGTTAAATCGTGGCTTTAAAATTGCTTGGAGGTCCTCGTAAGTGTAAATGCTAGTTCCCAAGAATTCATCCAACCTCTCTGCTACCCCCAACGGGTCGTCCATTAATTTTCCCATTTCCCTTTTGAATGCCCTCACGTCGCTGGTATCGATCGGGGTGTGCACGGATCCCAGTATCCCTGGAGCCGTCGAGACCTCCCTTAGAGGAAAAAGACCCAGTCTCTCCTCCTCATCCCCACTTTCCCCCACCGTCAATCTCCTAGCCCTCCTCCGTGTACAATGTGCTGGAGGAGAGGTGTTTCCACAAACCTCCTCTTTTTTATTTTCTGTTTTTATTTGTTCCGGCAGTGGAGCCACTGCTGCTTGTTCCTGTGGAGGGGCAGGGGTCGCCCTCGGCTCCGGCGGTGGTGTCGGAGCGCTTGCCCGGACTTGCGCTGCCCCCGCCCCTAGGTGTATTCCTTGTGCTGCTTGTGCATGTTCCGGCTGCTGACCCATGGGGTAAGGGGGTGGAAGATTTTCTAGGGGTTCCCAATCCCCCCCTTGCCCTCTTTTCCTGCACAGGATACAAACTCGGGTGGGCATGCCTTCACATATCCGCGTATTCAATTTCCTCCGGATCTTGTGGATTGTTCCCCGCCACGTGGTCGGCAAGCGCCTCGCATGTCCATGTTTCAAATGTGCTGAACATCAGCCAAAACACATATTTCTCAAGCTGCCTCCCTCCCTATTTTTCCAAGCAGAAATGCACCATCTTTTCTCTGGATTTTCCCCTCCTTCTTGGACTCTCCTCCCAATGTTCCAACATCCAACCCAGAGCACTTTCCCTCGGAATTTCTGGTAAGACCTTTTCGGGGATTTGGGGAGGTTTTTCCTGGGGTTTCTTCTGGTTTTTGCTCTTCCCCCCTCCCATTTTCCTAAAGAAATTGGTGATTCCTCTTACCTTTTCCTGTTTCTCCGAGGCGTCCGTCACGACCCTTGTTGTCCTTCCTGATGGTAGGGTTCCCATTTGGCAAAAAGCCGCCAGATTTACCCAACCCGTGGAGAACCGTTCCGTTGGCTTTAGGGTGTCTCTTACCTGTTTTCTCCAGTTTCAGAAGGTGAGCGAGCTTCTGGAATCCCCCCAGGCTCGCCTTTCCCCTTCTTAATCCCTAAGTGTGAACGGGTTTTCCCCCAGACTCCCTTCCCGAGCCCAGGTCCCACGTGTTTCCCCCGATTCACTTCCCCCGTGGCTGACCACGGCCCTTGCGGGTACATGGAACTGCAACCGCTGGGGTCCGCACTCGCTCCGCGACTAGGTCGCATCTCCCCCCCACCCAGCAAATACTTACGGTTCTTTTCTTTGCGTGGGATTCTACGTGCACATCGATTTTTACAGGGAAAAAAAACCTCGGATTTCTCGGAGAATGGGCCCTTTCCTTGGCTGTGGTTTTCTTTTAGGTTTCGCAACCTCTGGATCTGATCCGATTATGGATCTGACTCCAATTGCGAGCTCTTTTGTGAATCTGATTGGTGTCAGGTTCCGATTCCGTCCGGGCCGCTGAAATCAGCGGGGGCGCCCGCTCATTCGGAATTCGGGTTCCCTGAACCCCCCAATTAGATCACGGCGGCGGTCACCAAATTGTTATAAATGAATTATGATCTGTACCCAATTAAAAAAATTGACAACAGTTTATTAGGCAAAATGACAAAAATATAAATTTCAAAAATCTTACCACAGCCAAGTCAGCTAACAGTCCCGGGAGCAGAAGCTGGGTGCTTTGGGATCAGGCTGGCGCGTGGTCAGCTTTCCTCCAAAGACACACCATGCACTCGCCGGGGTCAGCTTATATACACTTTATTTAGCCCAGGGCGAGGATGACCACATATTTCTTTGTGTGTCTTTACATGCAAAGTTGGGTTTATACATGTGTACAACTATACAAAGGCAGGAGTCCGAACTCAGACAACTGTCTGGGCACCCCGGTCCGAGGATGTATTCACATGGAATGGGCAATGTCCATTCTTGGGGCTGTTTCCAGGTGCCAGGTCCTGTAGATTCCTGTCCAAGTGGTCTATTCCGGGAATGTCCAGATAGCATCTTCCTGCCTGGTATTCCGGAAAATCTCCCATGCCTCCGGGTAGAGCTTTTCCATATGTATTTCTGGCTTTGGAAGCTGCAGGCTCTGCCAGGAAACCTCCAATTCCCTCAGGCAGAGCCATTAAGTGAAGCTGCTGCTGGTCTCATCATTGGAATGTGAGACAAGAGTTTCTCCCTGGCTGGTATAAATCTTTACCTAAAGTTAGATTCCTTAATATATCTATTTTTATTATTAAAGCATGACTTAACTACCTACATTTATACCAACGGGGTGCTGGGGTCTCATTTCAGATGTGGAGAGGGCTGTGGGCTCTCGTAAGCGTCCCGGTGCTTTGCGGCCCTCCTGCTGCACGCAGTGGGGCTGGAGCCTGTGCTGAGGCACGCAGGGCTCGGGGCCCTCCCGCCTCCTGCCGGGCCTCCGGCCCGCCCGCTCGGGCTGCCGCGTCAGGGCAGCCGCTGTGCCGGGACGGGCGGTGGCGACGGCCCAGGCGAGCTGCCCCGCTGGGTCGCGCTGCACGGGCATCGGCACGGGCGGCGCCGAGCGCCGTGCGGGCGGCGCCACAGCCCCGGCCCTGCCTCCTTCGGGGCCGGGCACACACAGCCCCGCAGGCAGAGCGGCGGCACCGGGCGCCGCTCAGCGCCCGAGGGCACGGAACCGATGCCACAGGAGCCTGGGGAGCCCCGGGCAGGGCCCTGGCGCTGCCCGCCCGCCTCTCCTGTGGCCATCCCGGGCGGCAGGGGCTCGCTCTGGGCGACCTTCCGGCTCCTGCCACCGCCCTGGCAGCGCTGAGGGGCGTTCGGGGCCGGGACTGGGCTTGCCAGGGAGACAATTCATAGGAGACTTGGTTAGGCCTTTTACAAGATTAACGGAGAAGCAACTTAAAATCCCAGGCTGAATCGTCTGGTTTAACGCGTGGGCATTCCTTGAAGACGCTTTGTAACTCCCTGTGGTGCCGGGCCAGGCCAGCTCCCAGCCAGCACCCACAGCCAGCAGCTCTCATGGATGCAGCACGGCTGGGACCAGGGAGACGAGTCAACATCCCTCCAGCTGCCCGCTCTGCCTGCAGGCTGTCACGCAACAGCAATGTTCCAGCGAGAACAGGCATTTTTACATCCTCAGCACCACGTGCTCTTGAGCTCCTGGTAGTGGATCAGAGAGAAAAGCCAAATGTGACAGACTAAACTTGACTGTAGGAGAGGGATGGCTCAGCACAGGCTCTGGGGACCTGTGGTGCCAGCCAGTGACCGGGCACTCGCACACAGCGGGAATACCCCAGACTGTCACACTTCAGCTGGGAGGGTATCAAAGCCCAGCGGTTCTTTCTTCAGGGTCCCCCAGAGGCACCAGCTCAAGCTGCCACTGTTCCACCACGATAAAATTGTTTTAAGGAGCCAGAGGTCTGACGCTCTGCTATGGAGGACATTCCACATTTCCAATCTTTTGGGCATTTAGGAGCTTTTGGTTTTGCTTTGCACCCAAGAAAAATAAATCTCCCAATGTGCACAAATGACTCCTTTAGCATTTCCTCCTTTTATTTTCAGCTGATTTTTACATGGTTCTCTGCTACCTTGTCCTCGTCTTTCCAAAATTCCTGTTCCCATTCAAGCCCTAGCTTGGTGCACACATTTGGTTTAGTTTCTCTAGTGATTGATCTCCAGCAATCCTGCCGACCACCCCCATTTCAATGTTGCAAAAACCTTAACTCTGGGCTGCAGTACGTGAATCACACTCTGGTGTGGGAGATGGCAGAGCACCAGAGCAGGCCCTGAAGAAGGGACATTCGGTGCATTAGTGAAGTGGCTGTCGGAACCCGGGCTAACTCTTAGAACTCCGGCACCACAGCAGGACTAGGGAACTGCCTCAGGATAGGGATTTACCAGAGGCAGAACCTTTAGAGCCACTTGCTCTACTGCACCAGACACGAGCCACGTACAGGGACCAGGCAGAGGAGAAAGGAGGAGGCCCCCTGAGGTTCCACAAGGAAGAGCTTATTCCAGGCGAAAGAAATAGGATAAAAAGCCCCTAGATTTATTGTACAAGGGCTTTTATACAGATATAGGTCAGGGGGTGGATACAAACAGCTGACCAATAGGGAATCCTCAGGGGAGCAGTGAGGGGACTAGTCAAGTGTCTGAGGCCCATTGGGGTAGGAGGGTGGAGAGGACGGGTCACATGGGCACATGGGGCCTCCAGGAATAGGGGAATCCCAAAGGGGTGTTGCAGTCAGAGATTGGCCCGAAGGTTTGGGAGCCAAGGGGCTGGGGTGCCATGACAGGCAGGGAAAGACCTGGAACAAGGGGCG
>NW_022148558.1:0-17186 GCF_901933205.1 Camarhynchus parvulus | reverse complement strand
CCTGCTGGCATTGGCAGACACGCGGCAGCTGCAGCTCCTGCACTTCTGCCTCTTGCTGGGCATCTCCCTGGCTGCCCTCCTGGGCAACGGCCTCATCATCAGCGCCCGTAGCCTGCGGCCACCACCTGCACACGCCCATGTTCTTCTTCCTGCTCAACCTGGCCCTCAGCGACCTGGGCTCCATCTGCACCACTGTCCCCAAAGCCATGCACAATTCCCTCTGGGACACCAGGAACATCTCCTACACTGGATGTGCTGCTCAGCTCTTTTTTTTTATGTTCTTCATTGGAGCAGAGTTTTCCCTCTGACCATCATGTGCTACGACCGCTACGTGTCCATCTGCAAACCCCTGCACTACGGGACCCTCCTGGGCAGCAGAGCTTGTGCCCACATGGCAGCAGCTGCCTGGGCCAGTGCCTTTCTCAATGCTCTCATGCACACAGCCAATACATTTTCCCTGCCCCTGTGCCATGGCAATGCCCTGGGCCAGTTCTTCTGTGAAATCCCACAGATCCTCAAGCTCTCCTGCTCCAAATCCTACCTCAGGGAACTGGGGCTTCTTGCTGTTAGTGTGTGTTTAGTATTTGGTTGTTTTGTGTTCATTGTTTTCTCCTATGTGCAGATCTTCAGGGCTGTGCTGAGGATCCCCTCTGAGCAGGGGCGGCACAAAGCCTTTTCCACCTGCCTCCCTCACCTGGCTGTGGTCTCCCTGTTTGTCAGCACTGGTACATTTGCCTACCTGAAGCCCCCCTCCATGTCCTCCCCCATCCCCTGATCTGGCCCTGTCAGTTCTGTACTCGGTGGTGCCTCCAGCCCTGAACCCCCTCATCTACAGCCTGAGGAACCAGGAGCTCAAGGCTGCAGTGTGGAGACTGATGACTGGATGCTTTCAGAAACATTAAACTGCTGGCCAATTTCTGCAAATCACTTGTAATAAAAATTCATCTTTTGATACTTCTTGTTGGTTTCATTTTGGAGGTTTTTTTTTTTTGTTTTACTTTTTTTCATACTGTCCACAAAGAAATGTCATTTTTGTGCCATTTCTCATTTTGTTTCTCTCCACCTTCCCTGTGGCCACAGACTGTGTCAATGAGGGGCTGCACTCTTGGTGGCTTTAAAGGAACTAAAGGATCTCCCAGCAGAGTTTTCTGCAGAGATGCCCTTTTGTTGCCTTCTCTGGAGCTGCAGCAGCAATGTCTGTGTGCAGAGCTGGGGCAGATCAGGGCTGGCACAGCAGCTGTGCCCTGCAGCAGCACCATTCCTGATCCAGGCCAGGAGCCATTGGCCTTCTTGGCCACCTGGGCACACTGCTGGCTCATGTCCAGCCTGCTGTCCATCAGTCCCTGCAGGTCCCTTTCTGCCTGGCTGCTCTCCAGCCACTCTGTCCCCAGCCTGTAGTGCTGCAGGGGTTGTTGTGGCCAAAGTGCAGGACCCAGCACTTGGACTTGTTAAACCTCACCTTGTTGGATTTGGGCCCCTGGATCCAGCCTGTCCAGGGCCCTGTGGGCCCCCCTCCTACCCTCCAGCAGATCAACACTCACACCCAGCTTGGTGTCATCTGCAAAGATGTCCTTGGTTCCATGGGGTCCCTCAGTGTCACAATGGCCTCTTGGTTACACCCAGGCCCTGCACTGCACTCACACTGGTCTCCTTGGTTCCATGAGACCATGCAGAGCAGCAATGGACTCCTTGGTTCCATGGGGCTTCACAGTGTCACAATGTTCTCATTGGTGCTGCAGTTTCACAGTGGCCCCTTGGTTCCATGGGGCCCCAGGGTGTCACAATGGCCCCATGGTTACATGAGGTCCCACACTGTCACCATGGTCTCTGGGGTTCCCCACAAGTCCCCTCAGTGTCACAATGGACTCCCTTTGTTTCCACAAGGCCACACAGTGTCCAATGGCCTTCCAGATTCCTTGAGGCCCCATCGCCCCTTGGTTCCATGAGGCCCAGTGTCAGAACGCCCCCTTGGTTCCACTGGGCCCTGGAGTCTCCCAATGGTCTCCTTGGTTTTGCAGTGTCAAAATGGTGAAACCCCTTGGTTACACAAGGCCCTGCAGTGTCACAATGGCCTCTGTGGTTCCACAAGGACCCAGAGTGTCACCGTGCACTCCCTGGTTCCATTTGGCCCCACAGCACCACAATGGACCCCTGGTTCTGTGGGGCTGCACGGTGTCACCATGGTTCCCTTAGTTCCACAAGGCCCTGCAGTGTCACAATGGCCCCAGAGTGTCCCAATCATCACAGAATGACAGAATCAAATAGGCTGGAAAAGACCTTTGGGATCATCAAGTCCAACCAATGCCCTAATACTGCCTTGTCACCCAGACCATGCCACTGAGTGCCACTGGAGAGGGACAGTGACTCTGCCACCTCCCCCCTGGCCAGCCCATTCCAATGCCCACTCACCCTTTCTGTGAAGAACTTCTTCCTATTGTCCAGCCTGAACCTCCCCTGGTGCAGCTTAAGGCTGTGTCTTCTTGTCCTGCCCTCCAGCAGATCCACACTCACACCCAGCTTGGTGCCATCTGCAATTTGGGAATGGGGACTCGATCCCCTCAGCCAGATCATCAGTGAAGATATTAAACAGGGGTTGGGCCCAGCACAGATCCCTGGGGACAGCACCAGTGCCTGGACAGCAGCTGGGTGCAGCACCATCCCCAGCACTCTCTGGGCCCAGCCTCCAGCCAGCTCTTAAATCTCCCAGCCAGCAGGGAACCTGCCCAAGCCGTGGGCTGCAGCTTTTCCAGGGAATGCTGTCAGAGACAGTGTCAAAGGCTTTGCTGGAGTCCAGGCACACAACATCCACAGCCTTTCCCACATCCACAGGTGGGTCACCTGGTCATACAAGGAGACCAGGTTGGTCAGGCAGGACCTGCCACCCCTCAATCCACGCTGGCTGGCTCTGATCCCTGGGCCATCCTGTGGGTGCCCTGTGGTGGCACTCAAGGTGATCTGTTCCATAACCTTGCCGGGCACCCAGGTCAGGCTGACAGGCCTGGAGTTCCCCAGCTCCTCCTTCCAGCCCTGCTTGGGGATGGGCTCACACTGGCACCTCCAGTGCTCTGGGACCTCCCTGCTGAGCCAGGACTGATGGTAAATGATGGAGAGCAGCTTGGGGAGCTCATCCACCAGCTCCCTCATCCCCCCCTGGGATGGATCCCATCTGATCCCACACACCTGTGAGCATCTGAGTGGCTCAGCAGGTCCCCAACTGCTTCCTCCTGGATTCCAGGGGCTGTTCTGCTCCCTGTGCCCATCTACCAGCTCAGGAGAACACTTGTCCTGAGGACAACCTGTCCTAATATTGAAAATTGAGAAAAAACAAGATGTTAAGCTAGCTCAGTCTTTTCCTTATCTTTTTAGTTAATATATTCCCCACTGCATCCAATAAAGAGTAGAGGTTCTCCTTCTCCCTCCTTTTTGCTATAATTTATTTTTATAAAAACATTTTTTTTTTTTTTTCAGAAGCCACCAGGTTAAGTTCTAAATGAGCTTTCACCTCTTTCAAGTTTTCTTTCTGTATAACCTAACAACATCCTTAAACACTTCCTGAGTTTCTGGTCCTGCACCCTTTTTTTCCCCTGAGTTCCCACAAAAGCTCCATGGGCAGCCAGGACAGTCATTTTCCTCACCTGCTCATGTTTTGCCACACTGGGACAGGCTGCTCCTTCCCCCCTTAAGATTACTTTCTTGAAATGTGTCCATCCTTCCTGGACCCCTTTGTTTTAAGGGCTGTTTCCCTTAAAAAAGTACCTGATTTGACACTCCCCAAATCAGCATCCTAAACAGGCCAAAGTCTGCCCTTCCTAATTCCAGTGTAGAAGTTTTGTTGCTGCCCCTCCTTCTTTCACAGAACATTGAAAACTTGATTATTTCATGGTCACTGTGCCCCAGGCAGCCTCCGAGCCCCACATCTGCCCCCAGCCCTTCTCTGTTTGTGAACAGCAGCAGACAGAGCTTTCCTTGGCAGTGGGAGTGTCACCAAAAATTTGGTAAAACAGAAAACTCCTTAACCCCAATGTAGCATTAAGAAGCAGCATTCTTTATTCAGCTGGATGCACGGGGGAGAGCTCCTCCCAAAGCCCTGCAGGCTGAGTACAGGAAAGTTTCTGTTTATTTTCTGTATTTTGCACACATATTCATTGATTGTCCTGGACTAAACACACATATGATAATCATTTCCCCAAAATCATTAACACATTTCCCCTCCCCTTTACCCATGTGTTCTTCTGTCCTGGGGGTCTCTCTGGTGGTCCCTGGTGCTCGTGGACCCCAATGTTCCAGTGGGCCTGGCTGAGCTGGCAGGACACTGAGGCTGGTGAACTTCCAGTTCCCCTTCTCACACAATGGGCATTGTGTGGTTTCCATAGGCCTGGGGTTTTGGAGAACAAGCTCCAGGTGTCAGCTCACCTGGTGGAGACAATTTATCATCTGGTAACATGAGGTCACAGAGTGGGCTGTGACATCACAGGGTGGGTCATGTGAGATCATTGAGCAGCTATGACATCATAGGCCATATCTGTGACATCACAGGGCAGAGATCTTACTTCACAGAGCAGACAACGACATGACAGAGTTGGCTGTGACATCAGAGACCATCTGTATAACATAAGAGAATGGGCTGTGACATCACAGGGCAGACTGTGACATCACAGGACAGAGGTCTGGCATAATAGCTCAGATTATGACATCACAGATTTTGCTGTAACAATACAGGGCAGCTCTGTGACATCACAGAGTGGATTGTGGCATCAGAGACCAGTTCCTTGACACAGGATGGGCTGTGACATCAAAGAGCCAGCTGTGACAGCACAAGGCAGAGGTTTTACCTCACAGAGCAGACTGTGATATCATAGAGCAGACTATGACATCACAGAGCAGGCTGTGACATCACAGAGCTGTCTGTGACATCAGAGACCAGCTGTGTGACATTAGAGAATGGGCTGTGACATCACAGAGCAGGCTGTGACATCCCAGAGGGGCTGTGTGACATCCCAGCAGGGCTGTGTCAGGTCACTGGGTTGGTCACTCCGCCCCAGCTCCCCCTCACAGTTTCTCCCAACAAGTCCAATGCTGTCCATGCCCAGCAGGGTCCCTGTCCCCCGATCCCCCCGCCCACCTGGAGCCACAGCCTCCACCAAAGGATGTTCCACAGGATCCACCCCAGAGCCTGACATGGGGACAAGGGGCCAGGGCTGTGTGACCAGGACATCAAGGACAGGGATTATCCAGGTCACTGTGGCCTGGGTTGGGTTGCCCAGGGCAGGAAAGATGTCTGGCAGCTGGAGCAGGGTCTGGGAAGGGCCTCCAAGGTGGGGCTGGAGCCCTTGGGCTGTGAGCAGAGGCTGAGGGAGCTGGGCTTGTCCAGCCCGGAGCAGGGAAGGCTGAGGGGCTCCTCATCCCAGCCTGGCAGTGCCAGCCAGGAGGGGATGGAGAACACAGAGCCAGGCTCTTCACCGGGGGCCTGGTGGGAGACAAAAGCCAATGGGTGGGAGGGGAAAGAGGGGAGATCAGCCAGGACAGGAGGAGGTGAAATGAGTCAGGCTGGTTTCAGCATTTCCTCAACACCAAGAGCAGCCTGACCTCCCTTCTCCATCCACCACTGACAGCTTTGCAAATCAGGAATTGTTCTGAGCTGTTTTGCCCCCACTCCAGGACGAGCATTCTGATACAAGAACTTAATTGTGTTTATATCTATCTCAGGACCACGTTTGTCTGAAATCAATTTTAGTATGGAAATCACTTGTGGATGGTGGACTCATCAGATGCTGCTGGGACATTGCACATAGCTCAGGGAAGAGCGTGATTGTTCATGGTCTGTTGACCATGAAGAGAAACTTTCTGTGCCTCTGAGTCTCACCAGTTCCTGATCCCCAAAGGACACAAACCTGATGAGTTGTGGTTCCCACTCCAGTGGCTGCACTTGGACCTCCCTCCATAGCCAGAGCAGAGCTCCCTTGTCCCAGAAAGTCCCTGGCAATGCAGGGATGAAGGAAACAGGACAGGCTGTGGGGGGGTCAGTGGCAGGGCAGAGCCAGGGAGAAGAATGACTTTTGCATTTGATGGAGCTGTGCCTTCCCTTGGCTTTGTTGGCTGACAAGAAATGAACATCCCTCTGTGTCTCAGGCAGCTCCTTCTCCAAGGAAAGCAGGTGGGAGTTGGAGCCAAGGAGCTGAAAGCTGCAGGTGCAGCCTGGGCTGGAGGGAGCTCAGATTTGCACAAGGCTGCTCTGAGTGCCAGGGCTTGGATGGGGGAAATGGTGGGGTGGGGGGGGGGGGACAGAGTCTGATTGATTGTCAGCCATGAAGGGTCTTGATTTTCATATCTATTCAAACTGCATGAGGAGGTACTTGGATTCAATGTCAGTTGGAGATTGCACATATCAATGATAAACAGGAAAAAAAAAACTAAACAGGACTTAAAAAATGTTTTCTTGCTGTCATTTTAAATATCATGTATTCACTTTGAATACACTACTGAGATCTACTTAACTACAAATGATTTGGAAACTGAAATCAAATTATTCCCAGAGGCTTGGCTTGTTCAGGTGTTCTGAATGTTAATGAGCCCTGGGACACTGAATTCCTGCACTGAAGAGCTGCAGGCTGAACAAGCCTCTGGAGCAGGAAAATTCAGCAGCAGCCTCCAAGGTGCTGAGGATGTCAGCAGCCCCCAGTGAGGCCATCCCATCCCTGCCCAGAGACCGTGGGGAATGGGCAGACAAGGAGAGCGTCCCCTGGGGCTGGGGCAGCACAACTCAGAGGCAGCAGCGGCTCCAGCTGGGCAATGGAGTGTGGAATGTGGCTGGGAAAGCCCTGCCTGGGCTGGGCCAAGCAGGACACACAAGCCCTGACCCCATCCCCCAAACAACTCTCGCAATAAGATATTTAAAAGGAATTATAATTATTTGTGTCCTCTGAGTTAGATGCACAAAGACAAATACCAACAAGACATTCTCAGGAGCTCAAAACAACATAACAGCCTTTACTGCCAACTTTAGAAAATCAAAGAAATTTTTGCAAAAGTTTTTAAGGGACATTCAATCAACAAAAGCACTTCTCAAAGCATTAATTTGGCATATTCAACTTCACAAACTCTAAGTTTGTTCAATTTTAAGTTAATCAAAATTTGCAAGAGGACAAAAACAGAAGCAGTATTTTTTTCATTCTCTGAGAGAGAAAAAAAAAAAATAAGATTCAGAGAAGCACACACACAGGTACCAACTCCTGGATTCCAGTGTTGTTCAGATAGGAAATTCCAAGAGGAGGTAGGGCCAAGATGTGTGCTTGCCTTGTGCTCAGCCTTCAATACCCCTTGGTCTCCCTGGGCCCTTCCCCCAGGTGGGACTTGGGCTCATTTGGTCCCTCAGGAGCTGGGCTGGGGCTGCAGAGGTGGCTGTGGAGCATTGCCTGTGCTGTGCCAGGGACTGGCAGCCACTGCTGGGCTGGGATAGAGGCTCTGGGGGGATTGGGGTTCCAGGGCAGGGGGCAGGGCTGGGGTTCCAGGGCAGGGGCAAGGCTGGACCTGCCCCTTCCTCCCCCACACATGAAATGTTTTGAGCCAACAATCTCCTCCAGTCTGTCACAATTGGGAATATTGGAGGTGGAACCCCAATTCTGGCCATGGGCACCTGGACAAGAAGGACAGTTCTTTTCCATAGAAGCCCAGAGTCTGGAGAGCCTCACTAGGCCAAGGCCAGCCAGACTTGTCAGTTATGCCAGATCTTGTCTGAGACCTCCAGATCTATCCTTGGATATAAGGAATTTTGGAGGTGGAAGCCAAATTTCAGCCATGGGCACCCCTTGGAGAAGCAGCACAGTTCTTTTCCATTTGCATAGAAGGAGAGCAGGGAACCTTTCCCCAATGTTCTGGGGACAGATATAAGGGTTTTGGAGGAGAAATCCCAATTCTGGCCATGGGTGTCTGGAGGAGAAGGAGAGTTCTTTTCCATAGGAAGGAAAGCACAGAGCCCCAGTGTTTCAGCAGCAGATGAGAAGTGACCCTCAACATGCCAAGGTCAGCTGGACCAGTGAGGTGGTCCCTGGGAGGCCAAGCCAGCCAGACCTGTTCCATGCTCTTTTTGGTTTTATGGTGCCCCATAGTGTCACAATAGTGTTTTTTGACCCATGGGGCCCTGCAGTGTCATAATAGTGCCTTGATTCCAGGGGGTCCAGCAGTGTCACAATGGCCCCTTGTTTCAATTGGGTTTTACAGTGTTGCAATGGCCCTTCAGTGTCACAATGGTCCCAATGATTCCATGAGCCTTGCAGTGTCACAATGGTCTCCATGGTTCCCCAGGCCCCACAATGTCACAGGACTCCTCTGTTCCATGAGTCCTGCAATGTCACAATGGACCTTTGGACCCTGGGGGTTTGCAGTGTCACAATGGTCTCCTTTGGCTCCACAGTGTCACAATGGACCATTGATGACAGGAGGCCCCTCTGTGTCACCCTGGAGCTTTGGTTCCATGCAGCCCTGCAGGGTCACAAAGGCCTCTTGGTTTCACCAGGCCCCACAGTATCACAATGGTCCTCTTGGTTCTGTGGGGACCCCCAGGGTCACAATGGTCTCACTGGTTCCATGAGGCCTCACAGTGTCACAATGCTTTGCCTATTCCATGGGCCCTCATAGTGTCACAATGATCTCCATGATCCCATGAGTCCCCTCAGAGTCACAGTGGTCTTTATGGTTCCATGAGGCTGTGAAGTGTCCTAATGGTGTCTCCATGGTTCCATGCGGCCTTGAAATGTCACAATGGACTTTTGGCACCACTGTGAGACCAGGGGGTCTCACTGTGTCACAATGACCCCTTGGTTCCATGACACCCCAAAGCGTCACAATGGTCTCTCCATGGTTCCATGAGGGCCCACAGGGTCACAACCATCCCAGGTCACAACCCCACATGTCACAATGGTCCCTTGGTCTCACAGGGGCCCCACAGTGTCACAATGGTCCCTTGGTCTCACAGGGCCCCCCAGTGTGTCACAATGGTCCCTTTGGTTCCATGGGCCCCACAGTGTCTGCTCCCTTGGTTCCATGGGCCCTGTGCTGCTGCATTCCCCCCCTCCCTTCTCAGGCCGCCCTGCCAGCTGAGAAATGCTCCTTGGGGCTCGGCCTTGGCCAACAGCCCCTGGGCTCAGCTCCTCTGCAGCTCATCACAAACACTGTCTGCTCCAGGCACTGCTGCTGCCCAACCAGCTCCTGCTTTCTGTAGGAGCAGCCCTGGGAACTGGTTTTGTTCCCTCAGTGGCACAACATCCCTGTTCTCACACTGCCAAAGAAAGCTGTTGGTGCCAAGTGCGGCCAGGATGAACCATTGCTGGGACTGAAGCCCCTCTCTTGGGGCCCTGCAAACAGCGCCCAAAAGGAGCCCTTGGAGCTCTCCTGGGCCAGCCACTCCCTCTGAGTGGGGCCTCTCCCAGCCGGGAACTCTCCCGTTTGCTGCACTCGGGGATCCCCAACAACGACGGAGCCTGGGCCGGTCCCCCCCTCCTCCAGGCTCAGCCCTTCACCCGCTGGGGAGATGCCAAAGGATCCACAGGGAGCATTTCCTGCCCTCAGGGGAATTTCTCACAGGTGCCTTGCACTGACTCTGTGTGTCTGTGTGCACACAGGAGTGCCTGTGCTGGGGAAATGTGGCAGAAATGCTGCTCTCTGAGGGGTTTGAGTGCCTTGGATAGCTGAGTCAGTCAGGCCGGTAGGTAAGGTTAGGTTAATCATGAGGTCTGTGCTAAGTTAAATGGTGTTAAGAGTTTTTCTTTTTTCTAAGTTGTAAAATTTAATATAAGTTATAAGATAAGTTGAATATTGTTTAGTGTTCCACTGTTAAATTATGAAGTCATAGGTTATAAGTTAGGTTAAATACTGTTAGGTGCTGCTCTTTTACTAAATTGTGAAGGTGAAGGTCTCAGTTAAGGTTAAGGTAATTTAAGCCCTGTTAAGTTTGAGCTCTGTTAAGCTTTTGGGGCCATATTCCTTTTATCCTTGCCCTCACTGTCCTTGTGTCACACACACACACAGGGACAGTTCTCAGCTCATTTCTGGTTTGATTGCCTGGATTTGGTTTGGTTTTGTTGTTGCTTTGTTTCCTTGGTGTGCCTGAAGTGTCCAGTCAGGAGCAGAGTGACTCTTGCCAAGGAACTTTGTGCTGCTGTCCCTTAATATTCAATCTGGTTTTTGCTGCTCCCTTGCTGGGGATTTTTTCAGCGCTCTCAAGGCCTCGTTGGTACCAGGGTGAAGGAGCCCTGGCCCAGGCTCTGGCCCTGGGGGACACGGGGGGGGCTGCCGGGGGTCCCTGTCCCCTGTGCCACCCCCCCAGGGCCCCGGCCCCCCCGTCCCCGTGTCAGGCTCTGGGGTCGATCTCGTGGAACATCCTCTGGGGGAGGCTGCGGGGCCGGGGGGGGGGGGGACCGGGGGGGACAGGGGACCCCGCTGTGCACGAGCAGGGGTTGGACTGCTCTGGGGGAACTGTGAGGGGGGGGGGGCAGAGTGACCTCCCCAGTGACCTCACACAGCCCCTGGGATGTCACACAGCCCCTGTGATGTCACACAGCCCCTGTGATGTCACACAGCCCCCCTGTGATGTCCTGTGATGTCACACAGCCATCTCTGTGATGTCACAGCCCCTGTGATGTCATACTGACCCTGTGATGTCACACAGCACCCTTGTGATGTCACACAGCCCCTGTGATGTCACACAGCCCCTGTGATGTCACACAGCCCTGTGATGTCACACAGGCCTCTGTGATGTCACATAGCCAACTCTATGGTGTCACACAGCACTGTGATGTCACACAGCACCCTTGTGATGTCACACAGCTCCTGGGATGTCACAGAGCCAGCTCTGAGATGTCACCCTATGATGAGATACAGCTGCTCTGTGATGTCACAAAGTCACCCTATGATTTCACAGTTTATTCTCTGATGTCACAGCCTGCTCTATGATGTTACACAGCCACCCAGTGATGTCACAACCCTCTCTCTGATGTCACAGAGCCACCCTCTATGATAGCAGGATCTGCTCTAGGGACTCACACTCTACTCTGTGACATCACAGACAGCTGTGTGATGTCACAACCCCCTCAGTGATGTCACAAAACCCTCTCTGTGATGTCATACTGCCACTCTGTAATGTCACAGCACACACTTTGACCTCACAGCCTGCTCCATGATGTCATACAGCCATGCCATGATGTCACAGCCTGCTCTGTGATGTCACAGAATCCCCTCTGTGATGCTGTAGCTGCTCAGTGACCTCACACAACAAACTCTGTGATGTCACAGCCCAACCTGTGACCTCACACAGCCCACTCTGTGCTGTCACACAGCCCCTTGCTGACATCCCAGCTGCTCTGTGCCTCTATGACACAGCCACAGAGGTGCTGCTGTGACACAGCCCCCTCTGGGACATGCCACAGCCCCTGGCAGTGCTGAGCCCCTGTGAGCTCTGTCTGTGCCCTGCTGGTGTCCCTGAGGGGCCCTGGCAGTGCCCCAGCCCTGCTGGGCTGTGCACAGGAGCTGCTCCTGGCCAGAGCTGTCTCTCTGCAGCGCTGCCCTTGCCAGGAGCTGCCTCTGGGCCAGGAGCCCGGCCCAGCTCAGCAGCACAGACACAGCACCAGGACTTTAATGACCCTCTGGGGCTTTGGTGCTCTTTGCATCAGACTCAGTCCCTCAGAGTGGGCTCAAAGAACTTCTCAAGGACTCAAAAAGAGATTGAAACACTGAAGTTTCTCATACTTTAAATAGATCCATCTGAGAGACAGGACTGAGAAAATGTCCCCAGGTTCCAGGTAGAGCAGAACACTGGTGGCAGTGATGACAGGTGGGGACAAGCAAGGGAAAGGTGTCTCTGGTGCTGAGCAAACCTGCGCCTCTGTCCCTGCAGGCTGTCGGCATCCCCGGCTGCCCCACCTGGCTGGCCCCTTCCTTTGCTGACAGCTCTGCCTCCTGCCTGCCTCTGCCTGCCCACACACAAGCCTTGGGCTGCTCCAGGCTCCTGCTGGGGGACGTGCTGCACCACAGCCCTGCCCTGGCAGGGAAATTCCTTTCTCCTGGTGTCCACTCTGGGCCTCCCCAGCTGCCCTTGGTGCTATTATGTCTTCTTCAGGCTCATTCCCATCATGAAGAAAAGCTCCAGCCTCTCTGACACCACCCTTCCATCCCTCCCAGGCTATTCCTGTTCTGTCCTCAGTCTCCACACCACTGAGCCCAGAGCCTGCAGACTCTCCCTGCTGGTTTTGTGATGAGGCCTCCAAACCCCATCTTGGGAGATTTTGTGTCCTCTCCAAGGTCTGTGAAAATGGAAAAATTTGGTCAAAGTTCTTTTTTTTCCCAAATCTTGCTGTGACAGAACAAGGGTCAATATCTTTAAACTGAATGAGGGCAGATTTACATTGTTAGAAAGAGGAAATATTTTACAATTGTAAAAGTGGCATGGAACTGCAGCTGTTTTTCCAGAGAAGTGGATGCCTCATCCCAGGAATTGTCCAAGATCAGGAGCTTTGTGCAGCCTGACCCAGTGAAACCCTCTCATCCCCAGTGACAGAATTCCTGTAGTGTGGGTTCTCTGATGTGCTGGGTGCCCTCACAACGCTTCTGGCCAGAATGTCTGCTGAGGGCAGCCAGGCTGCTGCAGGGGCAGTGACCTCACAGCCATCACCATGGCAGCCCTGTCCCCTGGGCCTGGCTCTGCCCTTTCCTCTGCCCCTGCCTTGGCTCTGCTGGCATGAAGAGTTTTGTCATTAATATCTTGTCCCCGAGGTGCTGGGGCCAATGGCTTCCCAGTCAGGCTCCTGGAGCAGCAGTGGCTTTTCAGAGCCCAGCCAGGAATGAGCCCTGAGGCAGCAGCTCTGCAGTGGTGGCCACCAGGCCGGGCTGCCAAGGGAGGCTTCTGGCCATGGCCTGCAAGCAGCTGCTGCTGCCAAGGTGCCTTTGGTGCCTCAGGCTGTCCCTGGCACAGCTCCCAGCACGGCACTCTGCCCTTGTGCCCGAGGCCTTCCCTGTGCTGGGGCTGGCCTGGGGCTGTTCCTGCAGCGGGACCTGCCCTGCTGATGGCACAGGAAAGGCAGTTCCTGCTGGAGCAGGAGGCTCTGCCTGCAATGGGCTCCAGCAACTCCAGCAAGGCCCTGCTGACTTCAAAATTGCTGCCTAGAGCACTATATTCTAATAATTGTTATAGCTCCTGAACTGTGGAGTAAATAACTCTGGTTAAGATCTTTCAGTCTAATCATGATCAGAATCAATCAGAGCTGTATTTATATAAATTTATCTGGTATTCCATCATTAACCCTATGGGACAAATTGCATTAAAGTTCAATTCCACCTGTCCAATCTTTTACACCTTTGACAAAGTCTGGGGCTGGGATTGGATCCAGCCATGCCCACACCTCTCCTCTCTTAGAAGGAATTTTAGAAGTCTAGGGGTCCCATCAAGGGGTTTGAGGATCCATGGTGGCTGCTGGGTGTCATTTCTCCACCTCATGACTCAGCAGGAGTTTCTCCAATAAAGAAACAAAGCTTTTGCCTGAAGCTCCCACTGTGCCCATGACAGGAACCCCTGTGAGTGTCTGGGACATCCCGGCTCTTTGGCAGCCTGGGCACTCCTGGGATGTCACCGTGGAGCCCCCGTGAGTGCCTGTGACAGATCGGTGCCTTTGCAGCCCAAGGTGCCCTGGGATGTCACCATGGAATGGCTGTGACTGCCTCTGACCACAGGGCTCTTTACCATCCCCAGAAAGCCCTGGGAGGTCTCCATGGAGCCCCTGTCTGTGCCTGTGACATTCCAGCTCTGGAACAGCCTGGAGACTCTTGGAAAGTCCCCATGGAACCCCTCTGAGGGCCTGTGACAAATCTGATCCTTAGCAGGCAACCATCACCAGGCCCAACATCCCCAGACCCCTCCATGGCACCATCAACCATCACCAGCCCCTGTTGCTATGGTCAGTTTCCATGGCAACCATCACCAGCCCCTGTTGCTATGGTCAGTTTCCATGGCAACCATCACCAGCCCCCTGTTGCTATGCTCAGTCCCTCGGCAGCTCCATGGAGACCCCATGCCAGGGGTGGTTGCCATGGACACCAGCTCAGGCCTGCAGCCAGAGCCCGTTGCCATGGCAACCATTGGCAGCCCCATCCCCAGGCTCATGGGATCCCAGAAGCACAGAATTGGCTGAGCTGGGAGGGACCCATCAGGATCCTCCAGTCCAACTGCTGGCCCTGCACAGGACAGCCCAACAATGCCAGCCTGGGCCTGGCAGCTGTCCAAACGCTGCTGGAGCTCAGAGAGCCCTGGAGCTGGGAGCCTTCCCTGGGGAGCCTGGGCAGGGCCCCAGCAGCCTCTGGGCAAAAACCTTTTCCTGACATCCAAGCTGAGCCTGCCCCGACTCAGCTGCAGCCGTTCCCTCCACTCCTGTCCCTGGGCACCAGAGGGAAGAGGTTCCCACAGCCCCAGCCAGGGACCCGCTCCCAAGGCTGTTGCCATGGCCACCAGGGCTGGCACCAGCTGGGATGCTCGGTTTCCACGGGCCGGGCTTCAGGAATGGGATTCCCCAATTTCCTGCTCCCGCTAAAACCACGCTGCCCTCGCTGCCCTCCCGCCTCCCATGGAAAGCACAAAAGGCAAAGATCCCGGGCTGGGATAAGAACAATTTATTGGGAACTGCAACGTGATAAAGAACAAACAGGAACAGGAACAATATTGTTAACAGAAGGGATAAGAAAAACATTTTTTAGGGAAAATTACAACACAACTCACTGGCTCTTCCCAGACACAATTTCCCCCTGCCTGGAAAAGACAACCTTCTCCTCAGGGGGAGAGAGAGAGTCCCTTTCCTGCCCCTGGCAATGACCTGAGGTGGGAGTGAATGTAATGTCACAGTCATGACCAGACCCGCATTTTCTTCCATCCTATATCATGTCACTGACAAGGGCAGGAAATGGGACAGGTGTCTTCCCAGCATGGATCACAGGGAAAATGGATCCCCAGGGCTCTTCCCAATATGGACCTTCCAATGGGGAAAGAAGCTGGAGCGGTACATGAAGCTGTTCCTGCAGTTGGGGCACTTGCAGGGCTTCCCTTACTGGTGGGTGCGTTGGTGTCTGCTCAAGTCAGAGCTGCTGGTGAAGCTCTTCCCACACTGGGGACACTCGTAGGGCCTCTCCCCAGTGTGGATGCGCTGGTGGATGATGAGGGTGAAGTTGTCCTTGAAGGCCTTCCCGCAGTCGGAGCAGAGGAAGGGCCTCTCATCCGTGTGACTCCGCTGGTGCTGGAGGAGATGGAAGCGGGTCTGAAACCTCTTTTGACAACTGGGGCACTCATGGGGCCTCTCCCCAGTGTGGATGAGCTTGTGCCTGATCAGGTGGGATTTCTGCTTGAAGCCCTTCCTACAGTCAGTGCAGCGGAAGGGCCTCTCCTCTGAGTGAATTCTCTGGTGGCTGAGGAGGAGACTGGAGCTGGTCTGAAACCTCTTCTGACACTGGGGACACTCGTAGGGCTTCTCCCCAGTGTGGATGCGTTGGTGGGTGATGAGTTCTGAGCTGCAGCTGAAGCCCTTCCCACACTCCCCACACTCGTAGGCCCATTCCCCAGTGTGGATCATCTGGTGGCGGATCAGGTTGTTACTCCTGCTGAAGCACTTCCCACACTCCAAGCACTTGTGGGGCTTCTCCCCATCATGAAGCTGTTCCTGGGCCACCAGCTCTGAGCTCTGGCTGAAGCTCTGTCCACCTTCCTGGCTCAGGGTGGGTCTTTCCTCCTCAGAGCACCCTGGGCTGGGTTTCGAGCCCCTCCTTCTGGGCTGAGGGTTTGGAGCCTTGCCTTCCTCCCATGGAGCCAATCAGCCTCTTCCATGAGGTTCTGCCATGGGGATTTTCCTCCCTGGTCTCCATCCTCAGCTTGTCTGGGGGAGGAGGGGCAAGGAGAGGATGGGATTTGCATGGAGCCACTCAAAAAGGAGCCTCAGTGCATCCCCACCAGGTTCTGCCAGGGGATTTGTCCTCCCTGGTCTCCATCCTCAGCTCCTTGTCTGGGGAGGAAGGACAAGGAGAGGATGGGATTTGCCTCCTCACCTGCCTGGGAAGGGGAAGGAGATCCCCCAGTGCATCCATCCAGGAAGATTTGGGAATGGGAAATTGGCAGCTGGGGGAAAACAAAGTCCTGCAGCCGGGGGGCTGTGCTGGGCTGGGAGATGGAGCAGGAGAGAGGGGGAAAGGGGCACTGACTTCCTCCTCACCTGCCTGGGTATCCCAGGGCTCCTTCCTCTTCGTCGCAGCATCCTCCTCCATCCAATCAAGATTTGGGAATGGGAAATCCTCTTCTGGGAAGAAAACAAAGGGTTCGCACATTGTCTTTTGTTCTGGTTTGAAGGCAAACCAGGGGGAGAGTCTAAGTCAGAATTACAATTTAATAAGAAAATGAAGATCAAGGCAATGATACAGAAACACTGCCTTAAACTGACAGAGTCAGGATATAACCTGACACCCTGTTGGTCAGGGTGCTGGCAGCAGTCCCATTAAATGGTGGCTGCAGTCCTGTTGGAGTGATGAACGTGATTCTGTCAAAGCAGTGATCCTGTAGAAGGGTCTGGTCTTCCTCTGAAGGTCCAGTGGTGGTTCTGGAGCTCTTGTCCTCTGGGAATCCAGCAGGCAAGCTGCTCCTGGTGTTGCAAGGCTCAGCTTATATCCAGGTAGGAATGCTTGGATCCTCCCCCTGGGCGGAGCATCCCACAATGGGATGATGGAATTTGATCAGTCCTGCAGTGACACTCAATGGCCCATTCCCAGAAGATATCTCCCCTGGAGGGCGTTATCAGGGCTGAGTCATGGAAGAGATAAAGAACACTGCCCCACCTGTTGATAGCAGTTGATGAAGATGGGGATTGAAAACATGCATTTGGTTCCATCTTCCATTGCAACCTGAAACAGTGGGGTAATCCCTGCTCAGGGGTGAACACCACCCCCTTACCCAAACTGGCTCAGGTGTAAAACCCCCACCCTGGGAAGGCCACACACACAGGGGACAATGTCACACTTGCCCTGCCCCAGGGGAGGTCTCTGTCCCTGTCACTCCCTTGCTCTCCCCCCTTTTTTTCTTTCCATCTTCCATCTCTCTACCTCAAATTTACTGTTCAATAAAATCCACTATGGATTTGGTCACATTAGCACCTTAATTGGGGCAGAGGCATCTC
>NW_022148557.1:0-17192 GCF_901933205.1 Camarhynchus parvulus | reverse complement strand
ACAAAGGCCCTTTTCCCTGGCAAAGAAAAACTCACCAGCCCTGGTTCTTTATGGCAGATTGCAGGAGTCCTTGGCACTCTCAAACCAGCTCGAGTTGCCACTGGTGCCAGCTTGGGTCTAGGAACCATCCTGAAAATCACCGAATTTCAGGAGCCTGCCGGCCACTCCCGGCCACAGGACCCCGACATCAACCTTGGCCCTTTTCCCTCCAAAGAAAACTCACCAGCCCTGGTTCTTTATGGCAGATTGCAGGAGTCCCTTGGCACTCTCAAACCAGCCCGAGTTGCCACTGGTGCCAGCTTGGGTCTGGGAACCATCCTGAAAATCACCGAATTTCAGGAGCCAGCCGGCCACTCCCGGCCACAGGACCCAGACACCAACATCGGCCCTTTTCCCTCAAAGAAAACTCACCAGCCCTGGTTCTTTATGGCAGATTGCAGGAGTCCTTGGCACTCTCAAACCAGCCCGAGTTGCCACTGGTGCCTGCTTGGGTCTGGGAACCATCCTGAAAATCACCGAATTTCAGGAGGCAGCCGGCCACTCCTGGCCACAGGACCCCTGACAAAACAAAGGCCCTTTTCCTCACAAAAACTCACCAGCCCTGGTTCTTTATGGCAGATTGCAGGAGTCCCTTGGCACTCTCAAACCAGCCCGAGTTGCCACTGGTGCCAGCTTGGGTCTGGGAACCATCCTGAAAATCACCGAATTTCAGGAGCCAGCCCGGCCACTCCTGGCCACAGGACCCAGATACACCAACATCGGCCCTTTTCCCTGGCAAAGAAAACTCACCAGCCCTGGTTCTTTATGGCAGATTGCAGGAGTCCCTTGGCACTCTCAAACCAGCCCGAGTTGCCACTGGTGCCAGCTTGGGTCTGGGAACAATCCTGAAAATCACCGAATTTCAGGAGCCAGCCGGCCACTCCTGGCCACAGGGACCCAGACACCAACATCGGCCCTTTTCGTCCCAAGAAATCTCACCAGCCCTGGTTCTTTATGGCAGATTGCAGGAGTCCCTTGGCACTCTCAAACCAGCCCGAGTTGCCACTGGTGCCAGCTTGGGTCTGGGAACAATCCTGAAAATCACCGAATTTCAGGAGGCAGCCGGCCACTCCTGGCCACAGGACCCAGACACCAACATCGGCCCTTTTCCTCCAAAGAAAACTCACCAGCCCTGGTTCTTTATGGCAGATTGCAGGAGTCCCTTGGCACTCTCAAACCAGCCCGAGTTGCCACTGGTGCCAGCTTGGGTCTGGGAACAATCTTGAAAATCACCGAATTTCAGGAGGCAGCCGGCCACTCCTGGCCTCAGGACCCATACACCAACATCGGCCCTTTTCCCTCAAAGAAAACTCACCAGCCCTGGTTCTTTATGGCAGATTGCAGGAGTCCCTTGGCACTCTCAAACCAGCCCGAGTTGCCACTGGTGCCAGCTTGGGTCTGGGAACAATCTTGAAAATCACCGAATTTCAGGAGGCAGCCCGGCCACTCCTGGCCACAGGACCCAGACACCAACATCGGCCCTTTTCCTCCAAAGAAAACTCACCAGCCCTGGTTCTTTATGGCAGATTGCAGGAGTCCCTTGGCACTCTCAAACCAGCCCGAGTTGCCACTGGTGCCAGCTTGGGTCTGGGAACAATCCTGAAAATCACCGAATTTCAGGAGGCAGCCGGCCACTCCTGGCCACAGGACCCAGACACCAACATCGGCCCTTTTCCCTCAAAGAAAACTCACCAGCCCTGGTTCTTTATGGCAGATTGCAGGAGTCCCTTGGCACTCTCAAACCAGCCCGAGTTGCCACTGGTGCCTGCTTGGGTCTGGGAACCATCTTGAAAATCACCGAATTTCAGGAGCCAGCCGGCCACTCCTGGCCACAGGACCCCATACACCAACATCGGCCCTTTTCCCTCCAAAGAAAACTCACCAGCCCTGGTTCTTTATGGCAGATTGCAGGAGTCCCTTGGCACTCTCAAACCAGCCCGAGTTGCCACTGGTGCCTGCTTGGGTCTGGGAACAATCTTGAAAATCACCCGAATTTCAGGAGGCAGCCGGCCACTCCTGGCCACAGGACCCCATACACCAACATCGGCCCTTTTTCCCTCCAAAGAAAACTCACCAGCCCTGGTTCTTTATGGCAGATTGCAGGAGTCCCTTGGCACTCTCAAACCAGCCCGAGTTGCCACTGGTGCCAGCTTGGGTCTGGGAACAATCTTGAAAATCACCGAATTTCAGGAGGCAGCCCGGCCACTCCTGGCCTCAGGACCCCATACACCAACATCGGCCCTTTTCCCTCCAAAGAAAACTCACCAGCCCTGGTTCTTTATGGCAGATTGCAGGAGTCCCTTGGCACTCTCAAACCAGCCCGAGTTGCCACTGGTGCCAGCTTGGGTCTGGGAACAATCTTGAAAATCACCGAATTTCAGGAGGCAGCCGGCCACTCCTGGCCTCAGGACCCATACACCAACAACATCGGCCCTTTTTCCCTCCAAAGAAAACTCACCAGCCCTGGTTCTTTTATGGCAGATTGCAGGAGTCCCTTGGCACTCTCAAACCAGCCCGAGTTGCCACTGGTGCCAGCTTGGGTCTGGGAACAATCTTGAAAATCACCGAATTTCAGGAGCCAGCCGGCCACTCCTGGCCACAGGACCCCATACACCAACATCGGCCCCTTTTCCCTCCAAAGAAAACTCACCAGCCCTGGTTCTTTATGGCAGATTGCAGGAGTCCCTTGGCACTCTCAAACCAGCCCGAGTTGCCACTGGTGCCTGCTTGGGTCTGGGAACAATCTTGAAAATCACCGAATTTCAGGAGGCAGCCGGCCACTCCTGGCCTCAGGACCCCATACACCAACATCGGCCCTTTTCCCTCAAAGAAAACTCACCAGCCCTGGTTCTTTATGGCAGATTGCAGGAGTCCCTTGGCACTCTCAAACCAGCCCGAGTTGCCACTGGTGCCTGCTTGGGTCTGGGAACAATCTTGAAAATCACCGAATTTCAGGAGGCAGCCCGGCCACTCCCTGGCCTCAGGACCCCATACACCAACATCGGCCCTTTTCCTCCAAAGAAAACTCACCAGCCCTGGTTCTTTATGGCAGATTGCAGGAGTCCCTTGGCACTCTCAAACCAGCCCGAGTTGCCACTGGTGCCTGCTTGGGTCTGGGAACAATCTTGAAAATCACCGAATTTCAGGAGGCAGCCGGCCACTCCTGGCCACAGGACCCCATACACAAACATCGGCCCTTTTCCCTCCAAAGAAAACTCACCAGCCCTGGTTCTTTATGGCAGATTGCAGGAGTCCCTTGGCACTCTCAAACCAGCCCGAGTTGCCACTGGTGCCAGCTTGGGTCTGGGAACAATCTTGAAAATCACCGAATTTCAGAGGCAGCCGGCCACTCCTGGCCACAGGACCCCATACACCAACATCGGCCCTTTTCCCTCCAAAGAAAACTCACCAGCCCTGGTTCTTTATGGCAGATTGCAGGAGTCCCTTGGCACTCTCAAACCAGCCCGAGTTGCCACTGGTGCCTGCTTGGGTCTGGGAACAATCTTGAAAATCACCGAATTTCAGGAGGCAGCCGGCCACTCCTGGCCTCAGGACCCCATACACCAACATCGGCCCTTTTTCCTCCCAAAGAAAACTCACCAGCCCTGGTTCTTTATGGCAGATTGCAGGAGTCCCTTGGCACTCTCAAACCAGCCCGAGTTGCCACTGGTGCCAGCTTGGGTCTGGGAACAATCTTGAAAATCACCGAATTTCAGGAGGCAGCCCGGCCACTCCTGGCCACAGGACCCCATACACCAACATCGGCCCTTTTCCCTCCAAAGAAAACTCACCAGCCCTGGTTCTTTATGGCAGATTGCAGGAGTCCCTTGGCACTCTCAAACCAGCCCGAGTTGCCACTGGTGCCAGCTTGGGTCTGGGAACAATCTTGAAAATCACCGAATTTCAGGAGGCAGCCCGGCCACTCCTGGCCTCAGGACCCATACACCAACATCGGCCCTTTTCCCTCAAAGAAAACTCACCAGCCCTGGTTCTTTATGGCAGATTGCAGGAGTCCCTTGGCACTCTCAAACCAGCCCGAGTTGCCACTGGTGCCTGCTTGGGTCTGGGAACAATCTTGAAAATCACCGAATTTCAGGAGGCAGAGGGCCACTCCTGGCCTCAGGACCCCATACACCAACATCGGCCCTTTTCCTCCAAAGAAAACTCACCAGCCCTGGTTCTTTATGGCAGATTGCAGGAGTCCCTTGGCACTCTCAAACCAGCCCGAGTTGCCACTGGTGCCTGCTTGGGTCTGGGAACAATCTTGAAAATCACCGAATTTCAGGGAGGCAGCCGGCCACTCCTGGCCTCAGGACCCCATACACCAACATCGGCCCTTTTCCCTCCAAAGAAAACTCACCAGCCCTGGTTCTTTATGGCAGATTGCAGGAGTCCCTTGGCACTCTCAAACCAGCCCGAGTTGCCACTGGTGCCTGCTTGGGTCTGGGAACAATCTTGAAAATCACCGAATTTCAGGAGGCAGCCGGCCACTCCTGGCCACAGGACCCCATACACCAACATCGGCCCTTTTCCCTCCAAAGAAAACTCACCAGCCCTGGTTCTTTATGGCAGATTGCAGGAGTCCTTGGCACTCTCAAACCAGCCCGAGTTGCCACTGGTGCCTGCTTGGGTCTGGGAACAATCTTGAAAATCACCGAATTTCAGGAGGCAGCCGGCCACTCCTGGCCACAGGACCCCATACACACCAACATCGGCCTTTTCCCTCCAAAGAAAACTCACCAGCCCTGGTTCTTTATGGCAGATTGCAGGAGTCCCTTGGCACTCTCAAACCAGCCCGAGTTGCCACTGGTGCCTGCTTGGGTCTGGGAACAATCTTGAAAATCACCCGAATTTCAGGAGGCAGCCCGGCCACTCCTGGCCTCAGGACCCCATACACCAACATCGGCCCTTTTCCCTCCAAGAAAACTCACCAGCCCTGGTTCTTTATGGCAGATTGCAGGAGTCCCTTGGCACTCTCAAACCAGCCCGAGTTGCCACTGGTGCCTGCTTGGGTCTGGGAACAATCTTGAAAATCACCGAATTTCAGGAGGCAGCCGGCCACTCCTGGCCTCAGGACCCCATACACCAACATCGGCCCTTTTCCCTCCAAAGAAAACTCACCAGCCCTGGTTCTTTATGGCAGATTGCAGGAGTCCCTTGGCACTCTCAAACCAGCCCGAGTTGCCACTGGTGCCTGCTTGGGTCTGGGAACAATCTTGAAAATCACCGAATTTCAGGAGGCAGCCCGGCCACTCCTGGCCTCAGGACCCCATACACCAACATCGGCCCTTTTCCCTCCAAAGAAAACTCACCAGCCCTGGTTCTTTATGGCAGATTGCAGGAGTCCCTTGGCACTCTCAAACCAGCCCGAGTTGCCACTGGTGCCTGCTTGGGTCTGGGAACAATCTTGAAAATCACCCGAATTTCAGGAGGCAGCCCGGCCACTCCTGGCCTCAGGACCCCATACACCAACATCGGCCCTTTTCCCTCCAAAGAAAACTCACCAGCCCTGGTTCTTTATGGCAGATTGCAGGAGTCCCTTGGCACTCTCAAACCAGCCCGAGTTGCCACTGGTGCCTGCTTGGGTCTGGGAACAATCTTGAAAATCACCGAATTTCAGGAGGCAGCCGGCCACTCCTGGCCTCAGGACCCCATACACCAACATCGGCCCTTTTCCCTCCAAGAAAACTCACCAGCCCTGGTTCTTTATGGCAGATTGCAGGAGTCCCTTGGCACTCTCAAACCAGCCCGAGTTGCCACTGGTGCCTGCTTGGGTCTGGGAACAATCTTGAAAATCACCGAATTTCAGGAGGCAGCCGGCCACTCCTGGCCACAGGACCCCATACACCAACATCGGCCCTTTTCCCTCCAAAGAAAACTCACCAGCCCTGGTTCTTTATGGCAGATTGCAGGAGTCCCTTGGCACTCTCAAACCAGCCCGAGTTGCCACTGGTGCCTGCTTGGGTCTGGGAACAATCTTGAAAATCACCGAATTTCAGGAGGCAGCCGGCCACTCCTGGCCACAGGACCCCATACACCAACATCGGCCCTTTTCCCTCCAAAGAAAACTCACCAGCCCTGGTTCTTTATGGCAGATTGCAGGAGTCCCTTGGCACTCTCAAACCAGCCCGAGTTGCCACTGGTGCCTGCTTGGGTCTGGGAACAATCTTGAAAATCACCGAATTTCAGGGAGCAGCCGGCCACTCCTGGCCTCAGGACCCCATACACCAACATCGGCCCTTTTCCCTCAAAGAAAACTCACCAGCCCTGGTTCTTTATGGCAGATTGCAGGAGTCCTTGGCACTCTCAAACCAGCCCGAGTTGCCACTGGTGCCAGCTTGGGTCTGGGAACAATCTTGAAAATCACCGAATTTCAGGAGGCCAGCCGCCACTCCTGGCCTCAGGACCCCATACACCAACATCGGCCCTTTTCCCTCCAAAGAAAACTCACCAGCCCTGGTTCTTTATGGCAGATTGCAGGAGTCCCTTGGCACTCTCAAACCAGCCCGAGTTGCCACTGGTGCCTGCTTGGGTCTGGGAACAATCTTGAAAATCACCGAATTTCAGGAGGCAGCCGGCCACTCCTGGCCTCAGGACCCCATACACCAACATCGGCCCTTTTCCCTCCAAAGAAAACTCACCAGCCCTGGTTCTTTATGGCAGATTGCAGGAGTCCTTGGCACTCTCAAACCAGCCCGAGTTGCCACTGGTGCCAGCTTGGGTCTGGGAACAATCTTGAAAATCACCCGAATTTCAGGAGGCAGCCGGCCACTCCTGGCCTCAGGACCCCATACACCAACATCGGCCCTTTTCCCTCCAAAGAAAACTCACCAGCCCTGGTTCTTTATGGCAGATTGCAGGAGTCCCTTGGCACTCTCAAACCAGCCCGAGTTGCCACTGGTGCCTGCTTGGGTCTGGGAACAATCTTGAAAATCACCGAATTTCAGGAGGCAGCCGGCCACTCCTGGCCTCAGGACCCCATACACCAACATCGGCCCTTTTCCTCCAAAGAAAACTCACCAGCCCTGGTTCTTTATGGCAGATTGCAGGAGTCCCTTGGCACTCTCAAACCAGCCCGAGTTGCCACTGGTGCCAGCTTGGGTCTGGGAACAATCTTGAAAATCACCCGAATTTCAGGAGGCAGCCCGGCCACTCCTGGCCACAGGGACCCATACACCAACATCGGCCCTTTTCCCTCCAAAGAAAACTCACCAGCCCTGGTTCTTTATGGCAGATTGCAGGAGTCCCTTGGCACTCTCAAACCAGCCCGAGTTGCCACTGGTGCCTGCTTGGGTCTGGGAACAATCTTGAAAATCACCCGAATTTCAGGAGGCAGCCCGGCCACTCCTGGCCTCAGGACCCCATACACCAACATCGGCCCTTTTCCCTCCAAAGAAAACTCACCAGCCCTGGTTCTTTATGGCAGATTGCAGGAGTCCTTGGCACTCTCAAACCAGCCCGAGTTGCCACTGGTGCCTGCTTGGGTCTGGGAACAATCTTGAAAATCACCGAATTTCAGGAGGCAGCCGGCCACTCCTGGCCTCAGGACCCCATACACCAACATCGGCCTTTTCCCTCCAAAGAAAACTCACCAGCCCTGGTTCTTTATGGCAGATTGCAGGAGTCCCTTGGCACTCTCAAACCAGCCCGAGTTGCCACTGGTGCCAGCTTGGGTCTGGGAACAATCTTGAAAATCACCGAATTTCAGGAGGCAGCCGGCCACTCCTGGCCTCAGGACCCCATACACCAACATCGGCCCTTTTCCCTCAAAGAAAACTCACCAGCCCTGGTTCTTTATGGCAGATTGCAGGAGTCCTTGGCACTCTCAAACCAGCCCGAGTTGCCACTGGTGCCTGCTTGGGTCTGGGAACAATCTTGAAAATCACCGAATTTCAGGAGGCAGCCCGGCCACTCCTGGCCTCAGGACCCCATACACCAACATCGGCCCTTTTCCCTCCAAAGAAAACTCACCAGCCCTGGTTCTTTATGGCAGATTGCAGGAGTCCTTGGCACTCTCAAACCAGCCCGAGTTGCCACTGGTGCCTGCTTGGGTCTGGGAACAATCTTGAAAATCACCGAATTTCAGGAGGCAGCCGGCCACTCCTGGCCTCAGGACCCCATACACCAACATCGGCCCTTTTCCCTCAAAGAAAACTCACCAGCCCTGGTTCTTTATGGCAGATTGCAGGAGTCCTTGGCACTCTCAAACCAGCCCGAGTTGCCACTGGTGCCAGCTTGGGTCTGGGAACAATCTTGAAAATCACCGAATTTCAGGAGGCAGCCGGCCACTCCTGGCCACAGGACCCCATACACCAACATCGGCCCTTTTCCCTCCAAAAAAACTCACCAGCCCTGGTTCTTTATGGCAGATTGCAGGAGTCCTTGGCACTCTCAAACCAGCCCGAGTTGCCACTGGTGCCAGCTTGGGTCTGGGAACAATCTTGAAAATCACCGAATTTCAGGAGGCAGCCCGGCCACTCCTGGCCACAGGACCCCATACACCAACATCGGCCCTTTTCCCTCAAAGAAAACTCACCAGCCCTGGTTCTTTATGGCAGATTGCAGGAGTCCTTGGCACTCTCAAACCAGCCCGAGTTGCCACTGGTGCCTGCTTGGGTCTGGGAACAATCTTGAAAATCACCGAATTTCAGGAGGCAGCCGGCCACTCCTGGCCTCAGGACCCCATACACCAACATCGGCCCCTTTTCCCTCAAAGAAAACTCACCAGCCCTGGTTCTTTATGGCAGATTGCAGGAGTCCTTGGCACTCTCAAACCAGCCCGAGTTGCCACTGGTGCCTGCTTGGGTCTGGGAACAATCTTGAAAATCACCGAATTTCAGGAGGCAGCCCGGCCACTCCTGGCCTCAGGACCCCATACACCAACATCGGCCCTTTTCCCTCCAAAGAAAACTCACCAGCCCTGGTTCTTTATGGCAGATTGCAGGAGTCCCTTGGCACTCTCAAACCAGCCCGAGTTGCCACTGGTGCCTGCTTGGGTCTGGGAACAATCTTGAAAATCACCCGAATTTCAGGAGGCAGCCCGGCCACTCCTGGCCTCAGGACCCCATACACCAACATCGGCCCTTTTCCCTCCAAAGAAAACTCACCAGCCCTGGTTCTTTATGGCAGATTGCAGGAGTCCCTTGGCACTCTCAAACCAGCCCGAGTTGCCACTGGTGCCTGCTTGGGTCTGGGAACAATCTTGAAAATCACCGAATTTCAGGAGGCAGCCGGCCACTCCTGGCCTCAGGACCCCATACACCAACATCGGCCCTTTTCCCTCCAAAGAAAACTCACCAGCCCTGGTTCTTTATGGCAGATTGCAGGAGTCCTTGGCACTCTCAAACCAGCCCGAGTTGCCACTGGTGCCTGCTTGGGTCTGGGAACAATCTTGAAAATCACCGAATTTCAGGAGGCAGCCGGCCACTCCTGGCCTCAGGACCCCATACACCAACATCGGCCCTTTTCCCTCCAAAGAAAACTCACCAGCCCTGGTTCTTTATGGCAGATTGCAGGAGTCCCTTGGCACTCTCAAACCAGCCCGAGTTGCCACTGGTGCCTGCTTGGGTCTGGGAACAATCTTGAAAATCACCGAATTTCAGGAGGCAGCCCGGCCACTCCTGGCCTCAGGACCCCATACACCAACATCGGCCCTTTTCCCTCCAAAGAAAACTCACCAGCCCTGGTTCTTTATGGCAGATTGCAGGAGTCCCTTGGCACTCTCAAACCAGCCCGAGTTGCCACTGGTGCCTGCTTGGGTCTGGGAACAATCTTGAAAATCACCGAATTTCAGGAGGCAGCCCGGCCACTCCTGGCCTCAGGACCCCATACACCAACATCGGCCCTTTTCCCTCCAAAGAAAACTCACCAGCCCTGGTTCTTTATGGCAGATTGCAGGAGTCCCTTGGCACTCTCAAACCAGCCCGAGTTGCCACTGGTGCCTGCTTGGGTCTGGGAACAATCTTGAAAATCACCGAATTTCAGGAGGCAGCCGGCCACTCCTGGCCTCAGGACCCATACACCAACATCGGCCCTTTTCCCTCAAAGAAAACTCACCAGCCCTGGTTCTTTATGGCAGATTGCAGGAGTCCCTTGGCACTCTCAAACCAGCCCGAGTTGCCACTGGTGCCTGCTTGGGTCTGGGAACAATCTTGAAAATCACCCGAATTTCAGGAGGCAGCCCGGCCACTCCTGGCCACAGGACCCCATACACCAACATCGGCCCTTTTCCCTCAAAGAAAACTCACCAGCCCTGGTTCTTTATGGCAGATTGCAGGAGTCCTTGGCACTCTCAAACCAGCCCGAGTTGCCACTGGTGCCTGCTTGGGTCTGGGAACAATCTTGAAAATCACCCGAATTTCAGGAGGCAGCCGGCCACTCCTGGCCTCAGGACCCCATACACCAACATCGGCCCTTTTCCTCCAAAGAAAACTCACCAGCCCTGGTTCTTTATGGCAGATTGCAGGAGTCCCTTGGCACTCTCAAACCAGCCCGAGTTGCCACTGGTGCCTGCTTGGGTCTGGGAACAATCTTGAAAATCACCGAATTTCAGGAGGCAGCCCGGCCACTCCTGGCCTCAGGACCCCATACACCAACATCGGCCCTTTTCCCTCCAAAGAAAACTCACCAGCCCTGGTTCTTTATGGCAGATTGCAGGAGTCCCTTGGCACTCTCAAACCAGCCCGAGTTGCCACTGGTGCCTGCTTGGGTCTGGGAACAATCTTGAAAATCACCGAATTTCAGGGGCAGGCCGGCCACTCCTGGCCTCAGGACCCCATACACCAACATCGGCCCTTTTCCCTCCAAAGAAAACTCACCAGCCCTGGTTCTTTATGGCAGATTGCAGGAGTCCCTTGGCACTCTCAAACCAGCCCGAGTTGCCACTGGTGCCTGCTTGGGTCTGGGAACAATCTTGAAAATCACCGAATTTCAGGAGGCAGCCCGCCACTCCTGGCCTCAGGACCCCATACACCAACATCGGCCCTTTTCCTCCAAAGAAAACTCACCAGCCCTGGTTCTTTATGGCAGATTGCAGGAGTCCCTTGGCACTCTCAAACCAGCCCGAGTTGCCACTGGTGCCTGCTTGGGTCTGGGAACAATCTTGAAAATCACCGAATTTCAGGAGGCAGCCGGCCACTCCTGGCCTCAGGACCCCATACACCAACATCGGCCCTTTTCCCTCCAAAGAAAACTCACCAGCCCTGGTTCTTTATGGCAGATTGCAGGAGTCCTTGGCACTCTCAAACCAGCCCGAGTTGCCACTGGTGCCTGCTTGGGTCTGGGAACAATCTTGAAAATCACCGAATTTCAGGAGGCAGCCCGGCCACTCCTGGCCTCAGGACCCCATACACCAACATCGGCCCTTTTCCCTCCAAGAAAACTCACCAGCCCTGGTTCTTTATGGCAGATTGCAGGAGTCCCTTGGCACTCTCAAACCAGCCCGAGTTGCCACTGGTGCCTGCTTGGGTCTGGGAACAATCTTGAAAATCACCGAATTTCAGGAGGC
This sequence comes from Camarhynchus parvulus, assembly GCF_901933205.1. Classification (NCBI taxonomy): domain Eukaryota; kingdom Metazoa; phylum Chordata; class Aves; order Passeriformes; family Thraupidae; genus Camarhynchus; species Camarhynchus parvulus. The sequence continues at coordinate 5,647 of NW_022148557.1, read as the reverse complement.
AGCCGGCCACTCCTGGCCTCAGGACCCCATACACCAACATCGGCCCTTTTTCCCTCCAAAGAAAACTCACCAGCCCTGGTTCTTTATGGCAGATTGCAGGAGTCCCTTGGCACTCTCAAACCAGCCCGAGTTGCCACTGGTGCCTGCTTGGGTCTGGGAACAATCTTGAAAATCACCCGAATTTCAGGAGGCAGCCCGGCCACTCCTGGCCTCAGGACCCCATACACCAACATCGGCCCTTTTCCCTCCAAAGAAAACTCACCAGCCCTGGTTCTTTATGGCAGATTGCAGGAGTCCCTTGGCACTCTCAAACCAGCCCGAGTTGCCACTGGTGCCTGCTTGGGTCTGGGAACAATCTTGAAAATCACCGAATTTCAGGAGGCAGCCGGCCACTCCTGGCCTCAGGACCCCATACACCAACATCGGCCCTTTTCCCTCCAAAGAAAACTCACCAGCCCTGGTTCTTTATGGCAGATTGCAGGAGTCCCTTGGCACTCTCAAACCAGCCCGAGTTGCCACTGGTGCCTGCTTGGGTCTGGGAACAATCTTGAAAATCACCGAATTTCAGGAGGCAGCCGGCCACTCCTGGCCTCAGGACCCCATACACCAACATCGGCCCTTTTTCCCTCAAAGAAAACTCACCAGCCCTGGTTCTTTATGGCAGATTGCAGGAGTCCCTTGGCACTCTCAAACCAGCCCGAGTTGCCACTGGTGCCTGCTTGGGTCTGGGAACAATCTTGAAAATCACCGAATTTCAGGAGGCAGCCGGCCACTCCTGGCCTCAGGACCCCATACACCAACATCGGCCCTTTTCCCTCCAAAGAAAACTCACCAGCCCTGGTTCTTTATGGCAGATTGCAGGAGTCCCTTGGCACTCTCAAACCAGCCCGAGTTGCCACTGGTGCCTGCTTGGGTCTGGGAACAATCTTGAAAATCACCGAATTTCAGGAGGCAGCCGGCCACTCCTGGCCTCAGGACCCCATACACCAACATCGGCCCTTTTCCCTCCAAAGAAAACTCACCAGCCCTGGTTCTTTATGGCAGATTGCAGGAGTCCCTTGGCACTCTCAAACCAGCCCGAGTTGCCACTGGTGCCTGCTTGGGTCTGGGAACAATCTTGAAAATCACCCGAATTTCAGGAGGCAGCCGGCCACTCCTGGCCTCAGGACCCCATACACCAACATCGGCCCTTTTCCCTCCAAAGAAAACTCACCAGCCCTGGTTCTTTATGGCAGATTGCAGGAGTCCCTTGGCACTCTCAAACCAGCCCGAGTTGCCACTGGTGCCTGCTTGGGTCTGGGAACAATCTTGAAAATCACCGAATTTCAGGAGGCAGCCCGGCCACTCCTGGCCTCAGGACCCCCATACACCAACATCGGCCCTTTTCCCTCCAAAGAAAACTCACCAGCCCTGGTTCTTTATGGCAGATTGCAGGAGTCCCTTGGCACTCTCAAACCAGCCCGAGTTGCCACTGGTGCCTGCTTGGGTCTGGGAACAATCTTGAAAATCACCGAATTTCAGGAGGCAGCCGGCCACTCCTGGCCTCAGGACCCCATACACCAACATCGGCCCTTTTCCCTCCAAAGAAAACTCACCAGCCCTGGTTCTTTATGGCAGATTGCAGGAGTCCCTTGGCACTCTCAAACCAGCCCGAGTTGCCACTGGTGCCTGCTTGGGTCTGGGAACAATCTTGAAAATCACCGAATTTCAGGAGGCAGCCGGCCACTCCTGGCCTCAGGACCCCATACACCAACATCGGCCCTTTTCCCTCCAAAGAAAACTCACCAGCCCTGGTTCTTTATGGCAGATTGCAGGAGTCCCTTGGCACTCTCAAACCAGCCCGAGTTGCCACTGGTGCCTGCTTGGGTCTGGGAACAATCTTGAAAATCACCGAATTTCAGGGAGGCAGCCGGCCACTCCTGGCCTCAGGACCCCATACACCAACATCGGCCCTTTTCCCTCAAAGAAAACTCACCAGCCCTGGTTCTTTATGGCAGATTGCAGGAGTCCCTTGGCACTCTCAAACCAGCCCGAGTTGCCACTGGTGCCTGCTTGGGTCTGGGAACAATCTTGAAAATCACCCGAATTTCAGGAGGCAGCCGGCCACTCCTGGCCTCAGGACCCCATACACCAACATCGGCCCTTTTTCCCTCCAAAGAAAACTCACCAGCCCTGGTTCTTTATGGCAGATTGCAGGAGTCCCTTGGCACTCTCAAACCAGCCCGAGTTGCCACTGGTGCCTGCTTGGGTCTGGGAACAATCTTGAAAATCACCGAATTTCAGGAGGCAGCCGGCCACTCCTGGCCTCAGGACCCCATACACCAACATCGGCCCTTTTCCCTCCAAAGAAAACTCACCAGCCCTGGTTCTTTATGGCAGATTGCAGGAGTCCCTTGGCACTCTCAAACCAGCCCGAGTTGCCACTGGTGCCTGCTTGGGTCTGGGAACAATCTTGAAAATCACCGAATTTCAGGAGGCAGCCGGCCACTCCTGGCCTCAGGACCCCCATACACCAACATCGGCCCTTTTCCCTCAAAGAAAACTCACCAGCCCTGGTTCTTTATGGCAGATTGCAGGAGTCCCTTGGCACTCTCAAACCAGCCCGAGTTGCCACTGGTGCCTGCTTGGGTCTGGGAACAATCTTGAAAATCACCGAATTTCAGGAGGCAGCCGGCCACTCCTGGCCTCAGGACCCCATACACCAACATCGGCCCTTTTCCCTCCAAAGAAAACTCACCAGCCCTGGTTCTTTATGGCAGATTGCAGGAGTCCCTTGGCACTCTCAAACCAGCCCGAGTTGCCACTGGTGCCTGCTTGGGTCTGGGAACAATCTTGAAAATCACCCGAATTTCAGGAGGCAGCCGGCCACTCCTGGCCTCAGGACCCCATACACCAACATCGGCCCTTTTCCTCCAAGAAAACTCACCAGCCCTGGTTCTTTATGGCAGATTGCAGGAGTCCTTGGCACTCTCAAACCAGCCCGAGTTGCCACTGGTGCCTGCTTGGGTCTGGGAACAATCTTGAAAATCACCGAATTTCAGGAGGCAGCCGGCCACTCCTGGCCTCAGGACCCCATACACCAACATCGGCCCTTTTCCTCAAAGAAAACTCACCAGCCCTGGTTCTTTTGGCAGATTGCAGGAGTCCTTGGCACTCTCAAACCAGCCCGAGTTGCCACTGGTGCCTGCTTGGGTCTGGGAACAATCTTGAAAATCACCGAATTTCAGGAGGCAGCCGGCCACTCCTGGCCTCAGGACCCCATACACCAACATCGGCCCTTTTCCCTCCAAGAAAACTCACCAGCCCTGGTTCTTTATGGCAGATTGCAGGAGTCCTTGGCACTCTCAAACCAGCCCGAGTTGCCACTGGTGCCTGCTTGGGTCTGGGAACAATCTTGAAAATCACCGAATTTCAGGAGGCAGCCGGCCACTCCTGGCCTCAGGACCCCATACACCAACATCGGCCCTTTTCCCTCAAAGAAAACTCACCAGCCCTGGTTCTTTATGGCAGATTGCAGGAGTCCCTTGGCACTCTCAAACCAGCCCGAGTTGCCACTGGTGCCTGCTTGGGTCTGGGAACAATCTTGAAAATCACCGAATTTCAGGAGGCAGCCGGCCACTCCTGGCCTCAGGACCCCATACACCAACATCGGCCCTTTTCCCTCCAAAGAAAACTCACCAGCCCTGGTTCTTTATGGCAGATTGCAGGAGTCCTTGGCACTCTCAAACCAGCCCGAGTTGCCACTGGTGCCTGCTTGGGTCTGGGAACAATCTTGAAAATCACCGAATTTCAGGAGGCAGCCGGCCACTCCTGGCCTCAGGACCCCATACACCAACATCGGCCCTTTTCCCTCCAAAGAAAACTCACCAGCCCTGGTTCTTTATGGCAGATTGCAGGAGTCCTTGGCACTCTCAAACCAGCCCGAGTTGCCACTGGTGCCTGCTTGGGTCTGGGAACAATCTTGAAAATCACCGAATTTCAGGAGGCAGCCGGCCACTCCTGGCCTCAGGACCCCATACACCAACATCGGGCCCTTTTTCCCTCCAAAGAAAACTCACCAGCCCTGGTTCTTTATGGCAGATTGCAGGAGTCCCTTGGCACTCTCAAACCAGCCCGAGTTGCCACTGGTGCCTGCTTGGGTCTGGGAACAATCTTGAAAATCACCGAATTTCAGGAGGCAGCCGGCCACTCCTGGCCTCAGGACCCCATACACCAACATCGGCCCTTTTCCCTCAAAGAAAACTCACCAGCCCTGGTTCTTTATGGCAGATTGCAGGAGTCCCTTGGCACTCTCAAACCAGCCCGAGTTGCCACTGGTGCCTGCTTGGGTCTGGGAACAATCTTGAAAATCACCGAATTTCAGGAGGCAGCCGGCCACTCCTGGCCTCAGGACCCCCATACACCAACATCGGCCCTTTTCCCTCCAAAGAAAACTCACCAGCCCTGGTTCTTTATGGCAGATTGCAGGAGTCCCTTGGCACTCTCAAACCAGCCCGAGTTGCCACTGGTGCCAGCTTGGGTCTGGGAACAATCTTGAAAATCACCGAATTTCAGGAGGCAGCCGGCCACTCCTGGCCTCAGGACCCCATACACCAACATCGGCCCTTTTCCCCTCAAAGAAAACTCACCAGCCCTGGTTCTTTATGGCAGATTGCAGGAGTCCCTTGGCACTCTCAAACCAGCCCGAGTTGCCACTGGTGCCAGCTTGGGTCTGGGAACAATCTTGAAAATCACCGAATTTCAGGAGGCAGCCGGCCACTCCTGGCCTCAGGACCCCATACACCAACATCGGCCCTTTTCCCTCAAAGAAAACTCACCAGCCCTGGTTCTTTATGGCAGATTGCAGGAGTCCCTTGGCACTCTCAAACCAGCCCGAGTTGCCACTGGTGCCTGCTTGGGTCTGGGAACAATCTTGAAAATCACCGAATTTCAGGAGGCAGCCGGCCACTCCTGGCCTCAGGACCCCATACACCAACATCGGCCCTTTTCCTCCAAAGAAAACTCACCAGCCCTGGTTCTTTATGGCAGATTGCAGGAGTCCTTGGCACTCTCAAACCAGCCCGAGTTGCCACTGGTGCCTGCTTGGGTCTGGGAACAATCTTGAAAATCACCCGAATTTCAGGAGGCAGCCGGCCACTCCTGGCCTCAGGACCCCATACACCAACATCGGCCCTTTTTCCTCCAAAGAAAACTCACCAGCCCTGGTTCTTTATGGCAGATTGCAGGAGTCCCTTGGCACTCTCAAACCAGCCCGAGTTGCCACTGGTGCCTGCTTGGGTCTGGGAACAATCTTGAAAATCACCGAATTTCAGGAGGCAGCCCGGCCACTCCTGGCCTCAGGACCCCATACACCAACATCGGCCCTTTTCCCTCCAAAGAAAACTCACCAGCCCTGGTTCTTTATGGCAGATTGCAGGAGTCCCTTGGCACTCTCAAACCAGCCCGAGTTGCCACTGGTGCCAGCTTGGGTCTGGGAACAATCTTGAAAATCACCGAATTTCAGGAGGCAGCCGGCCACTCCTGGCCTCAGGACCCCATACACCAACATCGGCCCTTTTCCCTCCAAAGAAAACTCACCAGCCCTGGTTCTTTATGGCAGATTGCAGGAGTCCCTTGGCACTCTCAAACCAGCCCGAGTTGCCACTGG